>NC_138202.1:356986060-357191060 GCF_964194415.1 Vipera berus
CCTCCCATGTATTTTCCCTGCCCTCCCTGGTCGGATGGAAGATGCTCACCCCCCAGGCGAGCGGAGCCCCTCCATGCGCGGGGCAAGCGGGCCGCCTCCGCCGGGCAAGACGACGGGCGAGGAGGAGCGGGCGGCCGGCGATGGGCCGCGCGAAGCTCCGGGCTTCGCTTCTTTTTTTTTTTTTTTTTGGTCTTCCCCCCCCCCGGACGACACTTTTCCTTTCGCTTTTTTCCTTTCTTTCTTTTTTCTTTCCTGGCTGGCCTTTTTTCTAAATTATTCTTCTTATTATTGTTTACACGCGCCGGGAAGGAAGCGGCAGAGGCGCTGTTCCGACATGCCTTTTTCTTCTTTTCCCTCCTCCTCCTCCTCCTCCTCTTCCTCTTCCTCTTCTTCCTCCTCCTTTTCCTCCGCCCTTGGAAACGTTGGCGAGGAAGCGAGAAACGAGGCGGGGGGGGGGAGGGAGGCGGTCGGTGAAAGGGAAAGCGCCCGCGGAACAATCGCCGATGGAACGCTGGGGAGCTCAACGTTCCAAAAGGAGGGGGGAGGAGGAGGAGGGAGGGGACCACCCACCCTTTCGCCGCTCGCCTACAAAGCGCGTCTCCCGCTGGCCCCGCCCACGCTCCACCCCCCTCCCCTCCCCCATCCCTTTCTCTTTTTTTTTTCTCTCTCTCTTTTTTATTTTTTTCTCCCTCCTCCCTCCTGGAGGGGAGGCAAAAAAAATAAAATAAAATAAAATAAAAGCGTTTTTTTCCTTGTCTGGGTCTTGGTTGGGTTAGGTTGGATTCGGACGAGTCCGAGAAGGGGCTCGGGGGGGGGGAGAAACGTTCGAATCCTGCTCCGCGCTACCCACCCACCCCCCACTTTAAAAAAAAAAAAGGTTTGACAGCTGGGGGAAGTAAAGGGAGAGGAACTGGAAGGAATGGCGGGCAAGTTTTATTTGCTCCCGGGGCTGGGACAGAAAGGAGGGGAGGGGGGGGTCAAAGGGCAGAGGCTGATATTTGGATTAAAGTGGGAGGGGGAACTCTCACTACTTTCACCGAATTTGGGACTTTTCCCTCCCCTCCCCCCCCCACCCCACCCTCCTCTTCATTAGGCTAAATTATACCTAGTTCCCTTCCAACCCTGCCGGTTCATTTGAAATGCAAAATAAAATGGTTATGCCACTAACGCTTGAAGCCGCCTTTCAATCCCAAACTGCGCAAAAGGCAGCTTCAAAACTTTAAAATTAGCGAAAGAATCTTTCAAGCAATGCAACATTTAAGTCCAAACGAATAGAATAGAATAGAATCTCTATTGAGAATAGAATAGAATAGAATCTTCATTGAGAAGAGAATCTTTATTGAAAATAATCTTTATTGAGAATAGAATATTGAGAATAAAACAGAATAGGAATAGAATAGAATAGAATAGAATAGAATAGAATAGAATAGAATAGAATAGAATAGAAAATATAGAATAGAATAGAATAGAATAGAATAGAATAGAATAGAATAGAATAGAATAGAATAATATTAGAATAGAATAGAATAGAATAGAATAGAGTAAGCAGAGTAGAGTAGAGTAGAATAGTTGGAAGGGACCTTGGAGGACATCTAGTGCAACCCCCTACTCAGGCAGAACCCTATACCATTTCAGACAAATGGTTGCCCAGTCTCTGAAATGGTATAGGATTTCCTCCCTGAGCAGGGGGTTGGCCTAGAACAGGGGTAGGCAACCTTGGCTCTTTTATGACTCATGGACTTCAACTGACTCAGGAATTCTGGGAGCTATTCCATTCCATTCTATTCTATTCATATTTGGACAACGTTGCACTGCTTGAAAGTTTCTTTTGCTAATTGTAAAGTTCTGAAGCTGCCTTTTGCATAATTTGGATTGAAAGGTAGCTTCAGAATTAGGGACATAATCATTTCCGGCAGATTCTGAAAAGTCATTACAACGTCTCAATTTGGAACATGAAATGTTTCCCTGAGCAGAAAGTATCTATCTATTGATAAGTGTGCTACTTTCCCAGCACTTGTGCAAACTACAGCTGGTCCTCGACTTAACGCCCAGAATTGAGCCCAAAAACTATGTTGTTAAGTAACATTTGTTAAATGAAATTTGGCCCCATTTTATGACCTTTCTTCCCACAGCTGTTAAGTATGACTGTAGTTGCTAATTTTGTAACATGGTTAAGTGAACCTGGCTTCCCCATTGATTTTGTTTGTCAGAAGGTCACAAAAGGGAATCACGTGACACCCCACCCCCCAGAACACTATAGCCATCATAAATAAGAGTCAGTTGCCAAGTGTCTGAATTTTGATCCTGTGACCATGGGGATGCTGCAATGGTCGTGTGAAAAACGGTCATAAGTTACTTTTCCCCGTGCCGTTGTAACTTTGAATGGTCACTAAATGAACTGTTGTAGGTCAAGGACTACCTGTACCAAGGTTCGTAAAAATATCCAAATCTGGGTCTGTATTCTGGCAGAAAAGAATACGAAATGCTACAAGATGGTAGCCATATAAAATAAAGAGATATTTCCAAAGATGATGATGATGATGATAATAATAATAATAATAATAATAATAATAATAATAATAATAATAATAATAATAATAATAATAATAATAATAATAATGTTGGAAGGGACCTTGGAGGTCATTAATCCAACCCCCTGCTCAGGCAGGAAACCTTACACCATTTCAGATAAATGGTTGTCCAATCTTTTCTTTAAAAACCCCAGTGTTGGGAGTATTCACCACTTCTGGAGGCAGGTGGTTCCACTGGTTAATTGTTCTCACTGTCAGAAAGTTTCTCCTTATTTCTAAGTTGCTTCTCTCCTTGATGAGTTTCCATCCATTGCTTCTTGTCCTGCCTTCAGGCGCTTTGGAGACTAGCTTGACTCCCTCTTCTTTGGGGCAACCCCTGAGATACTGGAAGACTCCTATCATGTCACCCCCTAATCCTTTTTTTTATTAAACTAGGCATCCCCAATTCCAGCAACCGTTCCTTAAATGTTTTAGCCTCCA
This sequence comes from Vipera berus, assembly GCF_964194415.1. Lineage (NCBI taxonomy): Eukaryota > Metazoa > Chordata > Lepidosauria > Squamata > Viperidae > Vipera > Vipera berus. The sequence goes on from NC_138202.1 coordinate 356,989,072, forward strand.
GTCCCCTGATCGTCTTTGTTGCTCTTCTCTGTACTCTTTCTGGAGTCTCAACATCTTTTTTATTACTAATGACATTGGGAGAATGAGTAGAAGAAAGGGACCTATTCATACATATACAGGGAATTCTTCACTTATAATCGTTAGTTTAATGACTGTTCAAAGTTATAATGGCACTGAAAAAAGTGACTTATGACTGTTTTTCACACGACCGTTGCAGCATCTCTCGTGGTCACATGATCAAAATTCAGGTTCTTGGGAATCCATTCATATTTGTGACGGTTGCAGTGTCCCAGGGTCATGCGATCACCTTTTGTGAACTTCTGACAAGCAAAGTGAATGAGGGAAGCCAGATTCACCGAACAACCGCATTACTTAGTTAACAACCGCAGTGATTCACCTAACAACGGTTGTGAGAAAGGTTGTAAAATGGGCCCAAAATTTACTTAACAAAATAAGTCACACGGCGAAAATTCAGACGCTTGGTAATTACTACATATTTATGACACTTGCAGTGCCCACAATTAAGCCCAACATTTCTGTTGCTAAGCAAAACAATTAGTCAATGTTGCCCCATTTTACGTCCTTTCTTGCCACAGCTGTTAAGTGAATCATGGTAGTTGCTAAGGTAGTAACAGTTGTTAAGTGAATCGGCCTTTCCCATGGACTTTGCTTGTCAGAAAGTCTCAAAAGGGGATCACATGACCCCGGGACACTAACCGACATAAATATGAGCTGGTTGCCAAGCATCAGAATTTTGATCACATGACATGTAGGGAGTAGGTTTTTATACCCTCTGGAGCCTTTTGTTTGGAGTTATTTCCTGTTTCAGGGTTTGTATTTCCTGTGTCAGGTATTCTGACCCGAGTCTGGGTGTGCCTTTCTGGTATTCTTGATGGTGGTGGATTAATCCTATTATGTCCCAAGGTCATGCTCCCGACCTTCACTCCTTCCGACGTGACCTAAAAACATTTTTATTTGAACAAGCCGGCCTGGTCTGATGGGTTTAGGGGTATTTTAACGTTTTGTATTAATCTATTGAATTGGGCTGTTGTATTTAATATTTCTTTTAATTTTTATATATTGTATTTTGTTGTATTGCCCTGTACACCGCCCTGAGTCCTTCGGGAGAAGGGCAGTATAAAAATTAAATTATTATTATTATTATTATTATTATTATTATTATTATTATTATTATTATTATTATTATTATTATTATTATTATTATTATTATATCCTGCTTTCCTGGGGCTGGGGTACGTAGATTTTAGGTGTCTTTGTCTTCCTAAGCTTCTTGCTCCAACCCTCCTGATGGTTTACATCTGCATTTCTATAGAACTGGTTTCTGCTTGGGACCAGCGCTTCTGTTAAAAAAAAAAAAGTGCCAGAACTCACACACATCATACAACCTGCCTTGCCTACCCTACAAGGCTCCATCCAAAAAAGGTGCCGGAACTCTGTTCTGGTCGTTCTATGAGGAAAAAAAGCCCTGCCTGGGACTATTAAGAAAACTGGGCATGCTTTCCTGGTTCTTCCAATATCTTTTTAGGAAATATATTTTTCTGCCCTTTTAATATTTCCTTCTCTGGTGAGCTGACTTCTCACAGTATGTTTTAGCCTCCAGTCCCCTACCACAGCCACAGCCCTGGCTGTGTGAAGCTGGGTAAAAAGTCCTTGCTGGCTTTGCAGCTTGGCCAGCAAAGCACCCAATGCTTGTGCCCATCCAGCCTTGATCAAGTTATTCTATTTCTCTGAGTGTTTTAAGTCACGTAGTGCTGATTCAAATTGTAATCCTTAAACCCAGCGATGTGTACCCCGCAAATTAAGCACCAGGCTTTCCTTGGGCTTCAACAAATAAACAAAGGAGGAAGGGGTCAATTTATTTTCCAAAGCACCACAAGGCAAGACAAGAAGCAACGGATGGGAACTAACCAAGGAGAAAAAAACAGCCTGGAATTAAGGAGAAACTTCCCAACGCTGAGACAATTAACCAGTGGAACAGCTTGCCTCCAGACGTTGTGGGTGCTCCACCCCTGGAAGTTTTCAAGAAGAGATTGGACAAGCATTTGTCTTTAATGTTATAGGTTCTCCAGCTTGAGCAGGGGGCTGGACTGAAGACCTCTAAGGCGCCTTCCAGCTCTATTCTCATCTAATATTTTGATCCAATACTTCCCCATCGACCTCTTGTTAAAAACTCTGCATTCTGCATCCATTTATCCTTTTATTCCCTTGAGCTGACATTTTGGAGGGTTAACCCCCCAGCAACGTGTGAACAGATTCGCCACTGGAAACTACGGGCACGTGAAGTTTCTTAATTTTCCCCTCCTCCGGCTGGTGCCGACTGATGACGCACATCAGACGCGCCCACAGGCCTCTTAAGTGCGCGTTCTAGATCAGCGCGTACGGATTGGTTCGTACCCGTCGGCCCGCCTCCTTTCAGTTGCATTGAGTTCATGCCATCTTCTTCTTTCTCTTGGAATGCTGGGAGGTGTGGCGGAAGAAAAGGGAAGGAGGCGGCTAGAGGCGGGTTTTCTTGTTTTGACCTTCCTATGCCTGGAATTAATATAGAGCTTAGAAGGCAATGGGCTGGAAGGGACCTCGGAGGTCTTCTAGTCCGACCCGCCTGCTCAAGGCAGGAGACACTACAGGTGGTCCTTGACTTACAACAGTTCATTTAGTGACTGCTCAAAGTTATAGCAGCAATCACAACTTCTGAAGTTGTTCCACTGATTAATTGTTCTAATTGCTTCTCCTTAGTTCTAGTTTGCTTCTCTCCTCGATGAGTTTACATCCGTTGCTTCTTCTCCTGCCTTCAGGGGCTTTGGAGAATAGCTTGACTCCCTCTTCTTTGGGGCAGCCCCTGAGATACTGGAAGACTGCTATCATGTCCCCCCTAGTCCTTCTTTTCATTAAACTAGACATGCCCAATTCCAGCAGCCATTCCTTATATGTTGTAGCCTCCAGTCCCCTGATTATCTCTGCTGCTCTTCTCTGCTGCTCTTCTCTGCACTCTTTCTAGTGTCAATTATTGTATTATACTGGGCATAATTATTTAATTCTTTTTTAACTTTTGTATTTTGTATTTTGATATTTATTGCCCTGTACACCGCCCTGAGTCCTTCGGGAGAAGGGCGGTATAAAAATTTAATAAATAAATAAATAAGTAAATAAACTCAATTTCATTGAGGGCCGCATCAGCATTGCGGTTGCCCTCAGGGGGCTGGGTGGGTATGGCCAGGGTGGGTGTGGCCTACTGGGTGGGCGTGGCTAGAGTGCATATGGCCTACTGGGTGGGCGTGGCCAGCTCCACATCGTTCGCATCAAGGGTGCCTATGGGGGCCTGGGCAGGAGTGGGATAGATCTGAGGGTCTCTGGCAGAAGGAGGATCTCTGGGCCAGGGCAGTGGGGGCCGTTCCCTCACTGTTTCCAGGATGGCTTCACGGGCCGCATGAAACCACTTCGCGGGCCGGATCTGGCCCCCGGGCCTTGTGTTTGACATGTCTGTTCTAGAGTCTCAACATCTTTTTTACATTGTGGTGACCAAAAATGGATGCAGTATTCCAAGTGTGGCCTTACCAAGGCATAATAAATTGGTATCAACACTTCACATGATCTTGATTCTATTGCTCTGTTAATGCAGCCTAGCACTGTGTTGGCTTTTTTGGCAGCTGCAGCACACGGCTGGCTCACAGTTAAGTGATTGTCCACTAGGACTCCAAGATCCCTCTCACAGTTGCTACTATTGAACGAGGTACATGCTGTGTGAATGTGGAGAGACACGGAGCCTTGCCAATCTGCTGGTATGCCAACTACAACCTTAAACACGTACCGATAATGAATTATTTTTGAACAATGACAAAGCCAAGAAAGTGCCTTCATTCTGGCAGTTTAAAGTTGCATCTAGACCAGAGGTCTTCAAACTTGGCCCTTTTATGACTTGTGGACTTCAATTTCCAGAATTCCTCAGCCAGGCACGCGGTCTAACTGGGGAATTCTGGGAGTTGAAGTACACAAGTCATAAAAGGGCTAAGTTTGAAGACTCCTGATCTAGACAATGGAAGCAGAGGTAAAAAAATAACTTGAGCCTTAGTAAAATATGACTTTTTAAAATAGTTTTACTGCATTACACAAAAATGACCATGAATGGCTACATTTCTAATAAGAGTTTCTTTGCATTTGTTATGTGTATACACATTTACATCATTCCACTTCAGCAACTAACTATTAATAAAAGATTGGGGTTCTGTTGGTGGCATTCTAAGTATCTGTATTTTTTTTCTGTACAGTGCTTTTCTTACATTATATAGTATGCCTTTCCTCAGAACAGCATTCAATATACTGTGGTGCAACAGAGATTGCAGAAGAAGCAAGAAAACAAGGATGGCTGAGATAAATATGTAATTATTTCAATTACACAGGTATAATTATAGGCTTCCTTGAAGCAAGGTATGGGACTTAGAGAAATACGCTGAGTAACTTTCAAAAAAAGGGAAAGTAAGCAGATACAAAAGACGCTTGGAAAGGCAGTTACAAACACAAAGTAGATGGCGTGATTTTAAAATAGGCATTTTAAATAGGTGTGGACTTCTGCAAGAGAGGTTTCCAGAGAGCCAGTTTGGTCTAGAGCAGGGGTAGGTAACGTTGGCTCTTTTGTGACTCGTGGACTTCAACTCCCAGAATTCCTGAGCCAGCCATGCTGAGGAGAAAGGGAGAGGTTTCCATGCTGAGCCGTGCTGGCTCAGGAATTCTGGGAGTTGAAGTCCACGAGTCATAAAGGAGCCAAGGTTGCCTACCCCTGGCCTAGGCCTAGGCCGCTTTATGACTCGTGGACTTCAACTCCCAGAATTCCTGAGCCAGCCATGCTGAGGAGAAAGAGAGGTTTCCATGCTGAGCCGTGCTGGCTCAGGAATTCTGGGAGTTGAAGTCCACGAGTCATAAAGGAGCCAAGGTTGCCTACCCCTGGCCTAGGCCTAGGCCGCTTTATGACTCGTGGACTTCAACTCCCAGAATTCTCCTGTTGAAGGAAAGGTCTTCATCATGGTTCAGTCCAAGCCAGGAATAAACAACATGGCGTCTGCTTTAGAAAGAAGGTTGCAGTTTATCGAAGAGGAGAGCCAGACAGGAAGATGGCTCTGGAAGAAAAGAGAGCGAGCACATGTAAGGAGTGGGTTTTTATACCCTCAGGAGCCTTTTGTTTGGAATTGTTCCTGTGGCATGAACTTTGACCTGAATTTAAATGTGCCCTTTGGCATCTGTGGGTTAATCCTATTGGGGTATGTAGATTGTAGGTGTCTTTGTCTTCCTAAGCTTCTAGCTGGAGTGCTCCAACTTTGCTGAATGGATGAACACATCTGCATTTCTACAGGGCTGGTTTCTGCTTGGGGGAGGGAGAGTTGGGGCTATGAAGAAAAACTGGCCATGCTTTTCTGCCTCTTTTAAGATCATTTGAGGAAATATAATATTCTGCCCTTTTAATTTTAATTGGGGTTTTTACTTTTTTTTCAGGGATTGATGTAATTTTTTAAAATTGTTTTTAACTTTTGTATTTCTTGTTTTAAATATCCTGTAAACCGCCCTGAGTCCTTCGGGAAAGGGCGATATATAAATCTAATAAAATAAATAAAATAATAATATTTCCTTCTCGGGGGGGGGGGCTGACTTCCCACAACATGTGGTCAGTTTTTCCAGAGCCATCTTTCTGTCTGGCTCTCCTCTTCAATAAACTACAACCTTCTTTCTAAAGCAGGCTCCATTTTGTTTATTCCCAGCTTCGACTGGACTCTGATGAAGATTTTCCATTCAACAGCTGTGAGGGCTGAACAGGCCTAGGCTAAACTCTAGAGAATAAGTGATTACGTTATTCCTTGACTTATGGTACAAGTCATGTGAAAAGTAGTCATAAGTCATTATTAACAGTGACGTTGTAACTTCAAAGTCTCTAAATAAGCTGTTGTAAGTCAAGGACTGCCTTTTTTGTTTTGTTTTCATTGCCTACTTAATTTTTTTATTGACTGTGATCTGCCTTGAGCCAAATCAAACAATATAATTAAATGATTCAGACAATTGAAAACAGTATTTTCTCAGAAATGGTCCACTCTCTGTCATTTTTTGTTTTTTGGCCAACTTGCTAACTATGTCTCTCCATGTGTATGCAGTATTAAAAAAAACAACCAGTGGAAATCATCAAAATTAAGCCTTTTCCATTTTAAAAAAACCTATTTGAAAGTTATAAACCTAACTACTTGTATTGTCAATGTTGTAACTGTGCAAACCCACTAATTACACCGATTCTTTTCCTGGTAGTCACTAAGCTGTGCTATGCCCAATGGCACTTAATCATAGGAAATTATTTACAGAATGGCTACCTGAAGCTAAAATCCTTAAGGGACAGACCCATTAAATGCTGTAGCTATGTTTATGGGACATGACACATTAACACAAAAACTTGCTCAACAAGGAGGCAGGATCAAAATTGTACCTGCAGTCAGAATCAGCTGGAGCTTTTAAGCCAGACATGAACTTTATGATTCCAGACTTTCCATCTCGTAAACTTGCAAGATTCGTTTTTCTCAGCAAGTATATGTATACATCCGAACTAGATTGTGTTGTTTCTCTGTTGTACATGGATATATGCATAATTTATTGTATTTTTTTGTCATGTTTATGCAGTGTATATTGGAGGTAGTTACCCTCTGAGAGCTATATGCAACGAAATCTCATTTTAATGTATGCCGATTAGAGTACATTTAAAGTGACAATTCTATTCTATTCTGTTCTTTCATTATTCTTTCCTATTCTATTCCATTCCACTCCTTCACTATTCTATTTTATTCTAATTCTATTCTAATTCTATTCCATTCTTCCTCCATTCCATTCCATTCTATTTGGGAGAAGGAGGAAGAGAAGGAGAATATTTGTAGCTAAGGGTTGAAAAGAGGGGTCCTTGGTGCTCTCTGAGTTTGGCAGTTCTCTTGCAGACGCTTCATGACCCAAATAATAATAAATAATAATAAACCTTTATTGTCAAAGTACAACATGTGTACGTTGAGATTAGCTGAGCCTCTCCCCGTGCTCCCTCCCCCCAACACACAGTGACAACAAACCCTCCATCCTACCACACCATGTGAACCAACTACACCACACACCGGCCTCCCAAGTCAATTCTGCATAAATTCACAGAGATTATTTCCCGTTCAAAAGCCTAACAGCCCACGGATAAAAGCTATTTTTCAGCCTGTTAGTACGGCTGGCTATACTCCTATATCTCCTACCCAACTGGTTGCAGAGAGGAGGAGGAGGAGGAGGAAGACTGTGAGGTCCTTGGGGCTCTCTGAGCTTGGTAGTTTTCTTGCAGATGTTTCATGAGCCAACTAGGGAACATCATCAGTGCTACAAGAGAATAGGGGTTGCAGAGAGGAGGAGGAGGAGGAGGAGGAGGAGGAAGACCGTGGGGTCCTTGGTGCTCTCTGAGTTTGGCAGTTCCCTTGCAGACGCTTCATGACCCAACTAGGTAACATGATCAGTGCTACAAGAGAGAGGTTTGCAGAGAGGAGGAGGAGAATATTTCTAACTCAAGGCTTGAACTATGAAGTCCCAGGTGCTCTCCGAGCTTGGTTATTTTCTTGCAGATGTTTCTTGACCCAATTAAGTAACATCATCAGTGCCAGAAGGGAGTGGGGATTGCAGCGAGGAGGAGGAGGAGCAGGAAGGTGGGGTCTTTCCTTGCAGAACTTTCATCACCCATCTAGGTAACACCATCAATCTGCTAGAGCGCCTAGTTCGGAGGATGCAACCTCTGCAAGAAAACAACCAAGCAAGCCCAGAGCGCACCCCCCCCATTGCCTTATTAAAGCAATCCCATTAAAAATCTGCATTTAAATCCAACAAACACAACGGGGGCAGGAAGAAAGGCTGCCACCTGCCCATTTTTGGAAAACAAAACCCCTACATAGAAACCCACCCACCCCCAGAGACGCTATGACCGCCACACCCCAGTACGGGCTTTCCCACAAGCCTAAAACAACAACAACACGTGTCTCCATCCTCCTCCATCCATTGAGGACCCAGATTGTTGGGGCAATTAAGCTGACTTTGTAGTAATGCCACTTGGGGGGGGGGCGAAAACCCTAATAAGCAGGCATATACATAGGAGGGAAGCGGTGGCTCAGTGGGTTAGGACGCTGAGCTTGTCGATCAGATGGTCGGCAGTTTGGCGGGTCGAAACCCGAGTGCTGCGTAGCAGAGTGAGCGCCTGTTACTCGTCCCAGCTTCTGCCAACCTAGCAGTTCGAAAGCACGTAAAAATGCAAGTAGAAAAATAGGGACCACTACGGTGGGAAGGGAACAGTGTTCCGTGCGCATTTGGCGTCTAGTCATGCCGGCCAGAGGACCACGGAGACGTCCTCGGACAAATGCTGGCTCTTCGGCTTTGAAACGGAGATGAGCACCGGCCCCTAGAGTCGGAAACGACTAGCACGCATGTGCGGGGGAACCTTTACCTTTACCTATACATAGAATGAAGGCTACTGCTAAGCTTGTAAGCCGCCCTGAGTCTTCGGAGAAGGGCGGGATATAAAATGGAATAAAAATAAAATAAAATAAATTTCCCTCCCCCCCCACCCCCGCTTCCCGGGCAACCCGGACCTCCAAACTTACCGAACCCCCCACCCCCCACCCCCATTTAGCCTGCCCTAATGGATGACCCACAACCCTAAAGGCCGTGCGTGTGCGTGTGTGTCCCCGTGTCTGTGGAGGTAAGACAGGGGTAGGCAACCTCGGCTCTTTTATGACTCGTGGACTTCAACTCCCAGAATTCCTGAGCCAGCCAAGCTGGCTCAGGAATTCTGGGAGTTGAAGTCCGCGAGTCATAAAAGAGCCGAGGTTGCCTACCCTTGAGGTAAGAGAAGAATTTCAATTTTATTTTTATCTTGATTTCTGTACTTATTATATGTTTTGTTGTTAGCCGCCCTGAGTCCTTCGGGAGATAGGGCGGGATATAAATCCCATCAATAAATAAATAAAGAGAAGAAATTGCACGGCTGTTCCAACAGCAGCCTCCTTCCTTCCTCCCCCCCCCCCCGCGACATCCCCCCTCCGCTAAGCGGAGGGCGCGCGCGCCTCCTTCCCCCCCTGCGGGGGGCGTGGCCGTGGGGGGCCCCCTCCTCCGAGCCCGCGCGTGCGGAGAGGAGGGAGGGGGGGTTCGCCCCTCCCATTTTATTTAGAGGGCCCTCCGCAAACCCCGCCCCCAGCTCCCCCACCGCCCCCACCCCCCCCCCCGCTCCAGACGCCGCCGCGGCCTGCGCGCGCCAGGCGAGGCCGGCCTCTCCGCGGCTTTTCCTCAGGCGCTGTGAGGGGCGGCGGCGGCGGCGGGGCAAGCTCGGCGCGGACTCGCCCCTCACGCGGGCGGCGGGTTTTTGGCCAGGCCGCGGCGGCCGCCTCTTCCCTCCTCCTCCTCCTCCTCCTCAGCGAGGGCGCCGCCAGCGGCTCCTGCCTCGCCTCAGCCCGGCGGGTGAGGCAAAGCGCGGGGGAAAGGCAGGCGGAGAGCCGCGTCGGCGGCGTCGGCTGGGCGGAGCGACTATTAGGCCCGAGCGGCGAGCATAGCGGCGGCCGTGTGAAGGCAGTTGAGGCCTGACCGCCCGCCCGCCTGCCTGCCTGGTCTGGGCGGCCGCCCGAGCCAGGCAAGATGGCGGCGGTGGAGCTGGAGTGGGTGCCCGAGACGCTCTACAACACCGCCATCTCGGCCGTGGTCGACAGCTACGGCCGGGCGCGCCGGAGGGACATCCGCTCCTTGCCGGAGAACATCCAATTCGACGTCTATTACAAGGTGAGGGGAAGGCCCGGCCCGCCTGCTTCTCCGCCTGGGATGAGACTCGGATGTTGGGGAGGGGGAGGGGGGGGAGAGGACACGCTGGAATTTTGCCCCCCCCTTTTTAGACAAGGGGGGGGAGAAAAGAAAACAGGGAGGGTGACTTACCTCCCACACACACACACGGCCGTTGCCCCCCGCCTCTTTTGCACCCCCAACTTCCCCCAAACCACCACCACCACCACCATCATCATCATCATCGACCCCGGACTTGCAAGCGCCCCCCGATCTGCTGACTTAGCCCCCCCTCCCGTGGCTTTGCACCCCTTTTGGGGAGAATTGCAACCCACCCCCGTGCCTATCTCTTTAGTTTCCCCCACCCCTTTGGTTTGCACCCCCCCTTTGAAGAATGGGTTAGTCTAACAACCCCCCCCCCAGCTTTGGACACCTAGGGAGAATTGCAAACCCTCCCTCCTAAGCTCTTTGGTTTGCCCCATCCCATTTGTTTGCACCCCCCTTTGAAGAATTGGTTAGCCCCCCGCCCCCCAGCTTTGCACACCTTCTAGGGAGAATTGCACACACACACACCTCGTGCCTGTCTCTGGGTTCCCCCCACCCCATTTGTTTGTTTGTCTCCCCCCTATGAAGAATTGGACCCCTCCATCTGACAGCTGGTTGTATGGGCAGCTTTTTTTATTGCATAAAGAAATTTGAAAGATAAGTCCCCTGTTTCCTCCCCCCCCCAAAAAAAATATGGGCCTTGTTTATCCTGCACCCAGTTCTGTCAATTCATGCCAGAATTCTACCAAGAGTCCTTTTTCTTTGAATTCTGGTGTTTCAATGTTCCTGGAAAATGACACTGCTGTAATCCATGCCTTTTGCTTGTCTCTGCACCCTTTTTTTGTGTGTGGAGGAATTGCATCTGGGAGCTGCTCCCATTCACATGTTGTTTTCTAAAGTCACCTTGGGACCTCTCAGCCTTTGGTGGAATTTTGCTTCCTTTCTGGGTTTTTTTGCAATGGGATTGGCCTCTTGGAAATGCCTCTTGTTTTCTGTTCCGAAAAATGATTTGCGTCCATCAGAATAACTGGCTTCATCCCAGCCCATTGCTGCACGATTATTCCCCTTTGCTTTTCAGTTTGCATCCCAGGGATCTCTCTTCTGCCTATATCCCACCCAACTATTTCACTATTGCATCTCAGCTTCCTTGGACATTTTCCCTCCACTCCACTCCAAACCCTCCTCATTTCAACCCTGAGCTACAAATACAAGTAGTCCTCAACTTATAACCATTTGTTTAGTGACTGTTCAAAGTTACAACAGCACTGAAAAAAGTTATCAGACTTTTACGTGATCCCGTGATCAAAATTCAGATGCTTGGCAACTGACTCATATTTATGACAGTTGCAGTGTCCCGGGTTCAAGTGATGCCCTTTTGTGGCTTTCTGACAAGCAAAATCATTTGGGAAGCCAATTTCACTTAACAACCGTGTTACTAACTGAACAACTGCAGTCATTCACTGTGGCAAGAAAGGTTGTAAAATGGGGGCAACCACACTCAGTTAAGACATGTCTCACTTAACAGGAAATTTTGCGTGTACATTGTGGACTACCTGTATTCTACTGTATTGGCTCCTCAAAAGTTTATCCCCACTTCTAAAGTTGGCCAACTTTGATACCCTTTCTCAGTATGTGGCTTCATGATTTTTAAAACTTCCTCCAGAAAACTCCTCTCATTTGATTCTTTATAGTTTATTGGAGAATTTGAGACTTGTGCCTATATGACATCCCAGATTTCCACTCAACTACCCAACTAACTCATTTTTTAAGAGTCATTGCTCAACACATCTGGAGGGCATTGGTGCAGAAAGGTCAATTTAGGAGCTGTGGATACATCCTGTAGCACCCTTACAGGGCTAATTTACAACCTTGCTGCCCATCCCAGCCAGACATGAAATACTGTAATGTCATTGCTTTGGAATCTGTGTTGTTTTTATTATCTTGTGTATTTTTCTTAGAATGCACTATGGTTTGCAATGTATTTTTGAATTGTTCTGGTAAATTTTACCTGTTATAATACAGATAGTCCTCGACTTAACTGCTATTTGTTTAGTGACCAGTCGAAGTTACGACGACGCTGAAAAAAGTCACTTAGGACCTGCTTTCACACTTGTGACCATTGCAGCACTCCTATGGTGACGTGATCAAAATTCAGACACTTGGCAACTGGCATGTGTTTACGAGGGTTGCACTGTCCCGGGGTCATGTGATCACCGTTTGTTACCTTCCCAACCGGCTTCTGACAAGCCAAGTCAGTGGATGAAGCCAGATTCACTTAATGACTGCACGATTCACTTAACAGCTACAGTGATTCATTTAACTGCTGCAAAAAAAAGGATGTAAAATAGGGCAAAAGTCGTGGACGTAAGTCAAGAACTACCTGTAAAGAAGGACTGGTGCTTTTTAAACTTAGGTTTTTGAAGTATGTTCACAGATGGGACTTCATCAGGGTGCTGAGATGGGTGGAATTAATTGGAAACAGTCCTTTAATAGAGAATGTGTGCTTTGGGTGGGGGAGGTTTATACCACATAAAAATAATCATCTGATTGTTTACTGCAGTCCCTGCTTTTTGCTATCTCTGAATATTTTCAGAGCGGGATCAACAGGAAGGCTCCAAGCAAGTTGGGCAATAATCCTTGGTGTTTGTCTAGACTAAAATTCAGTGGCTTTGTTTTTCATATTGGTTACGTAGCAAATCACTTTATTTACATAGACTTTTCCTTTGAAACATAATTCATATTTATGTTCTTGATGGTGGTGGAAACCCTGTTCACCTTCTGTCCATTGGCTCAGTGGGTTAGGCCACTGAGCTTGTCGATCAGATGGTCGGCAGTTTGGCGGGTCGAATCGTGAGTGCCGCGTAGCAGAGTGAGCGCCTGTTACTTGTCTCAGCTTCTGCCAACCTAGCAGTTCGAAAGCACGTAAAAGTGCAAGTAGAAAAATAGGGACCACTACGGTGGGAAGGTAACAGCGTTCCGTGCACCTTTGGCATCTAGTCATGCTGGCCACATGACCACGGAGACGTCCTTGGACAAGTGCTGGCTCTTCGGCTTTGAAACGGAGATGAACACCGGCCCCTAGAGTTGGAAACGACTAGCACGCATGTGCGAGGGAACCTTTACCTTTTTAGAGACAATATGCGGCTTTCGTGTTCAAAAAAATAAGAATATTATTATTATTATTATTATTATTATTATTAATTTTATTTGTGTACCGCCCTTCTCCCGAAGGACTCAGGGCGGTGAACAGGGCAATACATATTAAAAAACAAGATACAAAAATTAAAAACGATTAAACAAATGCCCATGAATAAGTTAAAACACATTAAAATAGATTAAAACAGATTAATAAAACCCAACCCCATCCCATCAGGCCAGGCCAGCTTGTTCGAAAAGGTAGGTTTTGAGATCGCGCCGGAAGGAACGGAGGTCAGGCGCCATCCGGAGCTCGACTGGAAGATGGTTCCATAAATCCGGCGCGCCCACAGATCTTCCCACCTATCTTCCCACCTATCCGTTATTTTCATACACTGGAATGAATGTTTGCATGTTACATCTATCTTAATTTTTCTTCCAGAAAGAAATCTCTCCCATCTTTTTCACTTAGGAGTAACTCTTTAAGGGAGTCCATGAGTTAGTCTCAAGTGCAGGCTATATATCATATGGACAGCAGAATGTTTTAATAATAATTTAGCTAGAACCTCTTGTTGAGGGTTTCTGATTCATTCTTCTCTTCCCTCCACCTGAAAGAGCCCAAAATTTCTGTCGCTAAGTAAAGACATTTGTTAAGTGAATTTTGTCTCATTTATAAAGTGGATCATCAGAGTTGTTAAAATAGTAACATGGTTGTTAACTGGATCTGGCTTCCCCCTTGACATTCCTTCTCCGAAAGCTGCAGAATGTGCTCACATGACCCCAGGACACTGCAACCGTCATAAACATGAGTCAATTGCAAAGTGTCTGAATTTTGAGCACATGACCACAAGGATGCTGCAATAGTCATAAGTGTGAAAAACAGTCATATAGATCACGCTTTTCAGTGCCGCTGTAACTTCAGATGGTCACTAAATGAACTGTTGCAAGTCGAGGACTACCTTAATATGTTTTCTATAATGGATTTTTATCATATAAAACATCTGTCCTAGAAATTAAAATGTTCACGTGATGGGAATGCAGCCTCATTATTTAGAAATGGAAGGATGAACTTTAAGTAAGAGAAATCTGTCTGGGAAGAAAAATGTAAGGTCCCTGCATGCTAACAGAGAGCTATACAGGTGCTAAATCTGATTCCCCACCTGCTCCCCTCCTTACGTTGTCCCTGAATTAAAATTAGAACATTATATAAGGAAAACATTCTTGGAGAGTTGTCATGAAAAAATAAATATAACTCCCACATTTTGACCATGTGCCTGTGTTAAAAGGTGACGGTAGCTTGATAATGCAGCTGCCAAAGAAGTCTTCTCTGCCTTAAAAAAAGTGTTGTGCATTCTTGCTACTTCTCACAGCACATTACTTAGCTTATCAGTATGAGAAAAACAAGCCCTCCAACTTTAGTATGTTTTCATGGGAGTTGTGAATTGCTGACTAAGCAGTTTGCTTTGTGCCTTGTGACATGCAGTAGTTCTGTTTGTGTATGGTGATCAGGCGAGGGGGGCCTCTGGACAGACCACACCAAGATCTGATCCCTCCGCAAAGAATTTACTGGGGGAATCCTTTTGTTCCACGCATCAGATATTAGAATCAGGGGTGCGTCATGCGGAAGCCGTGCCCACCCCATTGCCGGCAATGGCAAAATCGTCCCTATGCGTTGCGTGACATCACATGACGTGAGTTTGACATGTCTGTATTAGATGGATATCTCTCAGTGTTTCTTTCAACATCCAATTCTTTCCGTTTGTGATGTTTAAAGGTCAGATAAATGCTGTGTTTTTTTAAACAGCCAGCAGAGAAGTACAAGAAGTCCTCGACTGATGACCAAAACTGAGCCAAAAAAAAATTGTTAAGTGAGTTTTGCCCCATTTTACGAACCTTTCTTGCCACAGTCATTCAACGAATCATTGTAATTGTTAAGTGAGTTACACAGTTGCTAAGTGAACCTGGCTTTTCCATTGACTTTGCTTCTCAGAAAGTTGCAGAAGGTGATGACTTGACCCCAGGACACTGCAACTATCATAAATATGAGTCAGTTGTTAAGCGTCTTAATTTTGATGACGTGACCATGGGGGATGCTGCAGTAGCCATAAGTCACTTTTTTCACTGCTGTTGAACTTTTGAATGGTCACAAAATGAACTGTTGTTAAGTCGAGGACTGCCTATTCAGGGGTAGGCAACCTTGGTTCTTTTATTACTCATGGACTTCAATTCCCAGAATTCCTGAGCCAGCCATGCTGAGGAGAAAGGGAATAGTTTCCATGCT
This sequence comes from Vipera berus, assembly GCF_964194415.1. Lineage (NCBI taxonomy): Eukaryota > Metazoa > Chordata > Lepidosauria > Squamata > Viperidae > Vipera > Vipera berus. Next base: position 357,004,349 of record NC_138202.1, read on the forward strand.
GGCTCAGGAATTCTGGGAGTTGAAGTCCACGAGTCATAAAAGAGCTAAGGTTGCCTAGCCCCGGCCTATATAAATGATACTCTGAGACAGAGGAATAGTCTATAGCAGACATGTCAAACACAAGGCCCAGGGGGGCCGGATGCGGCCCACAAAGTGGTTTCATGTGGCCCGCGAAGCCATCCTGGAAACTGAGGGAACGGCCCCCGCTGCCTTGGCCCCAGCCCAGGCCGGCCAGGAGCCAATGTACAATTTTGTGGTGGTCATCTATGCTGAAATACATTCAGTCTTAGCTCCACAAGGCCATCTGAAAACAGGGACCAGCCCCTGCCATGTCGGCACTGCCCCCTGGGTGCACGCTGGGGAGGTATCACCCTTTGTGAGGAATGAAGAAATGCACCATCGCCTGGAAGTGGCCAGCACATGGCCCTGCCTACTTTGGGCAGGCTACGGTCTGGGCAGCGTTGCACTTCTCTTCAGATTTGTGCCACCCGGGTCAGCCTCTCAGCGCTGTGAGGAGAACGCCCCGCTGCCTGCCAAAACTGGACAGGCTGGGGGCTGGGTGGCATCGCGCTTCTCTCTGGATTTGCACTGCCTGGCTCAGCCTCTCAGCGCTGTGAGAGAGCGCCCCGCTGCCTGCTGAAACCAGGGAGGCTTTGCGCCGTTTGGCTCAGCCTCTTGGCACTGTGAGGAGATTGCCCCACTGCCTGGCAAAACAGGGCAGGCTGGGGTCTGGGCAGCATTGCGCAGGTAACATCGACTCTCACGCTGCTCATGGCATCCCCTCCCCCAGAGCCCACCAAGCCGGATATGTGAAGTAGGCGAGGGCCACGTGCTGGCCACTTCCAGGCGATGGTGCATTTCTTCATTCCTCATGAAGGATGACACTTCCCCAACTGCGTTTCTTGCCTGTTTTTCTCCCTCCCTCATCTCAAATATTTCCCTACCACTCTGTTCTTAGGAAGGAAGGAAGGAAGGAAGGAAGGAAGGAAGGAAGGAAGGAAGGAAGGAGAGGGAGGGTCTGAGGGAACTCCTGTCTTAGTGCTGCCCTGCTTCCCTTTCACCATCCCCTTGCCCCCTCCTCCTGGCCTATTCTGGGGGGTCTCCCATCCTATTGGTAAGGAATCTTTGGATAGGGAATGGGCCTCCCTCTGACTTTGCCCTCGTCCCCATCATGAGCAACCTGGCTAAGGAGAGCAAGCACAGCAGCTGGGTGCCCCCTTGGGGAAGTGGTGCTGGGCTTAGTGCCACGGGTGCTTGAGGGCTGGGCTGGGCATTTGACCTCCGCACCACCATCCAGCCCCCCCCTCCCGGTATGGCCTGAGAAGAACAGTTAGGCTCCTCCACTGGACCATGCCTTGGCACTTGTCCCAGTCTCATCTCCTTCTGCCAGAGACCCTCAGATCTGTCCCACACCTGCCCAGGGCCCCATAGGCACCCTTGACGCAAACAATGTAGAGCTGGCCATGCCCTCCCAGTAGGCCACATGCACTCCAGCCACGCCCAACCAGTAGGCCATGCCCACCCTGGCCACACCCGCCCAGCCCCCCAAGGGCAACCACAGTGCTGATGCGGCCCTCAATGAAATTGAGTTTGACACCCCTGCTCTATAGCATGGACAATACAGATGAATGCCAATTGGAAATGTAATTTGATTAGAAGTGTCAATGAATTACATATATGAGTCTAATGAATCACTCAAAATGGCAGAAGTCACCCAGTTTCTCCAAGCTCAGCCAACATGGCCTTCAGTCCAGGAGGATGGGGGGGGGGTTTACATTCAAATCATCTGGATGGTTTATGTTGGATAATTCTGTACCAGTTCACAAAAGCTTATGCCATGTAACATGAATGCTTTCTGGTGGGGCTTTGCCAATGTTGACCCCTGGCAACTGCCTGGGTTAGTCTCTGCAATTTTCTTGGCAGGGTTTTTAAAAATATTTTATCCGTGTCGTCTTCTAAGAGAGAGGTCATTTAGCTCAGGGCTTTTCAACCAGTGGTACGGGTACCACCTGTGGTACATGGGCACCTGGCAGGTGGTACACGACCATCCTAGAAAAGTAGCGGGGGAGGGGAATGAGCTGAACTAGTAGCAGCACCGCACAAGCCTGAGCAAGAGATGACTGGAGCTGCAGGGCTGTCAGGGCTCAGTGGAAGCGCCAGGATCAGCGCCAGGATCCAGATGGAGCTCGGCACCGATCCTGGCGCTTCTAAGCCCAGAAGAAGCGCTGATCAGCTGGAATGTTACAGCATCTCTCTACATGGCAGGGGTCCGGAGTACCTCAGGGAACACCTGCTGCCGGCATCAACCTCCCTGCGCCCTGTGCGTTCCCACAGAGAGGGACTCCTCAGGGTGCCACCGGTCAGAGAATGTCGATTGGTGGCCCCCAGGGGGAGATCCTTCTCTGTGGGCGCCCCGGAGCTATGGAATCAGCTACCGGTGGAGCTCCGGATGGCGCCCGATCTTCGCTCCTTTCGCCGCGATCTAAAAACATTTTTATTCGAACAAGCCGGCCTGGCCTGATGGGGGATTGGTGGGGTTTTTATTGCTGTACTTTTGGGGTTTTTATAAATGTATTGTATTAATTGTTTTTTAATGGGCAACTATTTAATCTTCTTTTAATATTTGTAGCTTCGCATTTTATTCTTGTCCTGCTCACCGCCCTGAGTCCTTCGGGAGAAGGGCGGTATAGAAATATTAATAAATTAAATTAAATTAAATTAAATCTCCAGGATCTTGTGATTTACATTCAGATGCTTGGCAACTGATTCATGTTTATGATGGTCACAGTGTCCCAGGGTCATGTGAAGTGACCAAAACCTGCTGGAACCACCCAGCAGATGGGGGGGAAATAAAAACCAACCCCCCCCCACTCCACCCCACCCTGCTGCCAATCCTCAACAGAAATCCTTGGACAGGAGGAAGAGCGCCGCCGGGTGGGCAGGCAGGTGTCTTGCTCGGCTGTGGCTTGGGGGGCACTTTTTTCAGTGCCATTGTAACTTCGAACAGTCACTAAACGAACTGTTGTAAGTCGAGGACTACCTGTACTTCATCGCTGTTTTCCTTTTTTTGGGGGGTCATGTTTTTGACACCTTGCTAGTCGACTGGTGGTACTCGGATGTTGCCATATCCTAAAAGTGATACAGTGGGTGAAAGGGTTGAAAAGCCCTGATTTAGCTGGTTTCATGCCTAAGGTGGGACTAGAAATCGCCCATTTTCTAGCAACTACACCAAAGTGGCTTTTGGTTTATAAAACTACAGGCAGTCCTCAATTTACAACCGTTCATTTAGTGGCCCTTCAAAGTTAATTAGTGGCACTGTAAAAAGCGACTTTACGACTGTTTTTCCTACCTACACTGTTGCTGCCTCCCCATGGTCATGTGATCAAAATTCGGACCCTTGGCAAACTGGCTCATATTTATGAGGGTCACAGTGTCCCAAGGTCATGTGCATCACCCTGTTGCCACTTTCTGACAAGCAAAGCAACAGGAAAGCCAGATTCACTTAACCAGCTGTGTTACTAACTTAACAATTGCAGTGATTCACTTAACGGGAAAGGTCGTAAAATGGGGCAGATACACTTAATAACTGTCTTGCTCGGCAGTGAAAATTTTGGACTCAATTGTGGTCATAAGCCGAGGTCTACCTGATGGGTCACACAACACATTGGACCAAAATGCATTCTGCAAATCTAACCAACTGATTTCATTAAATCAGTCATGGCTGAGTTAACTTTTTAGCTCGTCAGCTAGGATAGCAGCAGTCCAGGATTGTGAGAGGTACGTTTAAATTGTTATTCAGTGGGGAGCTCACTTGCTGATCCCTTTACGTTTTATTTGTTTCATTTCAAAATTAAATTTCAGTATGGTGGAAAGAGGTGGCACAGAGAAATGCCATGAATGCTGCTACTTTTGCAATAATCTTATTATCTATAATAATAATAATAATTATCTATAAACCATAGTTTGCAAAACAAAAAAAATTGTGTGATATGCAAGGCCAAAACCAAACAAACCCCATGCAAACGACTAATGCGCTATGTGAATCAAGCCTTTGTCTGCCCCAGCATTTGTATCCTTAGATTCATTGAACTTATTCTAGAGCCAACTAGATGGAATTGTGTTATCTTTGTTTTTCCAAGAAGCAGGAGGAAAAAAATAATTTCAAAATGTGACTAGGAAGTTGTGAAATAACGCTTGGAAAAATCTGGCAGGATGATAGCGCTGCAGAGGCATTATTTGCAAAAAGGCTACATTAGGAAAAATGAAAAGACAAAATAACCTCTGAGACCATGTCTTCTTCTCAAAAGAACAACATGGAACTGTGATTAAAATGTTTAATCCTGTGGTGGAGCCCGTAGTTTCTTTTCCTGGGAGAGAGCATGAAAGAGCATCACGGAGTTGCTATGCTGTGTAAAATAAATATTGTGTGTGCAGCAGCTTGGTGGGGTTTTTTTTAATTTGGAATATTTATTTACTTTATACTTTTTCTCTCAAAGGGAACAGAGTACGTCATCCAGTTTTTTTTTTAGCAAAGTTGTCTTTCATCAACATGTTGCTCTCATCAAATTCGGTCACAACTCTAATATGATTATCCTACGTCCATGGTGGTGAACGTATGGCACGCGTGCCACAGGTGGCACGCAGAGCCCTCTCTGTGGGCACGGGCACCGTCGCCCCAGTCTTAGGCCTTCAGCTGGGTTTTATAAAACCTTTTTTGCTTTAGGCCTCCACCGCCGTGTGCAAAAAAAAAAAAGTTTGATCAATCAATTTCAACTTCTCGCGGGGGAAAAAAAATCTCGCAAAGTTGGAATTGATTGAACTTTTTAGTCCCACCCAGTCTGCCATTACCACTGCAGCCACGCCTACCCAATGGGTCAGGCCCACCCAATTGGCCACACCCACCCAATGGGTCACGCCCACCCGGCACACGACGATAAATAAGTGGGTTTTGGGTTGCAATTTGGGCACTCGGCCTTTAAAAGGTTCGCCATCACTGTCCTACGTTATCAACTATGGTGGTAAAATAGCATAGCATGGGTAAAATGCAATGTAAAGGGGGTCTGTTGCTTATATGGAAGGGCTAATGCCTGCCTTTTAGTATTTTTTTTTTAATTTGAAGAATTAAAAATAAATTTCTGCGATATCTGGAAGTTGCACGTGAATAAGATGTGTATTTAATTTCTTAAAGATCTTTTTTTATAAATAAGGCAGCAAACATAAAAAATAAAATAAAAAATAAAACATACCTAATGCCCTTCCTGCTCCTTTTTTCACCACAATAACCTCGTGAGGTGAGTTAGGCTGAGGGAGAGAACTACTGGCCCAAAGTTTAGATACATAAAAATTAAATTTGCATTCAGATTCCAGAACAGTAGGTCCTTTTTAACTGCAACCCAGTTTGATTGATATTTTCTCTTTGAGTTAATCCTACTAACATCATTTGCTTCCCTTTAATCTCCAGAACAAATTCGTCTTTTCTGACTGCAACCACAGCTAAGCATAATTAAGCCAGTATTTTTAATCATTGGTTATTAAAGTAATGGCTTAGTTCATACGACATGCTAAGCCAGGAAGCAAGCGGCAATATGGTTTAGTTAGTACAATGTTGGAATGTGACGTAGGCCCCCCCCCCCCCCCCCCGGCTTCAAAACATGATTGTTTTTGCAATGTCTGGATTTCTTTTCTTTTTTTGGTTTGAAACATTTTGCCTGCTTATCCAAACAGCTGCTTCATAACTTTGCTTCCTCTCATCTTTGGCCTCCAGGTCCTGCTTTCCTGTGTCAGTTTGGATCCTGGCCTGCAGAGTTCTATACCCAGTAATATCCCCAAAGCACATCGGTTAAATTGCAGCTCTAATCCAACACCATTCAGAGAGAGGTTATGCATAGGCTGATGATTTTTGAAGGGCAAGATCTAAGAGGCAGAAGCCTTAAAGTGACAACTTGGATTTTAACCTAGAAAGAAATGACATGCTGTGTACAAATAATTATTTTCAGAAAGGAAGAGATGGAATACGTATAAGAGAGTTCAAAAGATACGACGACAACAACAACAATAATAGAGTTGGAAGGGACCTTGGGGGTCTGTCTTCTAGTCCAACCCCCTGTTTAGCCAGGAAACGCTATATCAGGGGTCCCCAACCCCCGGTCCGTGGACCAGTACCAGGCCACGGCATGCCAGCAACTGGGCTGCACAAACAAAGCCCCATCCCCAGGGATTTGGAAAGGGACCTTGGAGGTCATCTAGTCCAAGCCCCTGCTCAGACAGGAAACCCTATACCATTTCAGACAAATGGCTATCCAGTCTCTTCTAAAAAAACTTCCAGTGTTGGAGCATTCACCGCTTCTGGAGGCAGGTTGTTTCATTGATTAATTGTTCTAACTGTCAGGAAATTTCTCCTTAGTTCTAGGTTGCTTCTCTCCTTGATGGGTTTCCATCCTTTCTTGTCCTGCCTTCAGGGGCTTCTAAAGAGCAGTCAGGGTTGATCTCCTCTAGGACCGACCGGTTTGATCGCCTTGCAGTCCAAGGGACTCACAGGAGTCTTCTCCAGCACCGTAGTTCAAAGGCCGCAATTCTTTGGCGCTCAGCCTTTCTTGTGGTCCAAAATCCAATATTAGAATATAGGATAACAGAGTTGGGAGGGACCGTGGAAGTCTTCTAGTCCAACCCACTGCTTAGACAGGAAACCCTATGCCATTTCAGACAAGTGGTTGTCCAGTCTCTTCTTAAACTTTCAGTGTTGGAGCATTCACAGCTTCTGGAGGCAGGTTGTTTCATTGATTAATTGTTCTAACTGTCAGGAAATTTCTCCTTAGTTCTAGGTTGCTTCTCTCCTTGATGAGTTTCCATCCTTTCTTGTCCTGCCTTCAGGGGCTCTGGAGAACAGCTTTGACTCCCTCTTCTTTGGGGCAGCCCCTGAGACACTGGAAGACTGCTATCATGTCCCCCCTCGTCCTTCTCTTCATTAAACTAGACATACCCAATTCCAGCAACCGTTCCTTGTATGTTTTAGCCTCCAGTCCCCTGATCATCTTTGTTGCTCTTCTCTGCGCTCTTTCTAGAGAGTCTCAACATCTTTTTTACATCATTGTGACCAAAACTGGATGCAGGATTCCAAGTGTGGCCTTACCAAGGCCTTGTAAAGTGGGATTAACACTTCACGTGATCTTGATTCTCTCCCTCTGTTAATGCAGCCTAGCACTGTGTTGGCTTTTTTGGCAGCTGCAGCTCACGGCTGGCTCATATTGAAGTGATTGTCCATTGGAGTCTAGACAATGCATGGCTTTCTAGTGTGTTGTGGGAGCTCTCTTAGACCCTGAAACCCCCCATCCATTTATCTAGTGATAAGATGGCTCTAGCTAGGTATGGCCCAAAGCATTGCTTGGCCTGCTTCTGTTTCTGGTAAAATTCCAAGTGTTGATCTGTATACCTGTTTTATCAATTATTCCTGATATGGCTGACCTTTGCTTGGAGGACTCAAGAGACACGTAGCCAACTCTTTTGGAAGTAAGGCCTCGCTGAAATATGACAGGCATTTGGAGAGAAGAATTACAGTAATTACTTAAGCCACGCTCATTGGAAGAAGTGCAGTCAGCTGATTCTTAACTTTTATAAATCAATATTAACCAGCTGATTACCTTTTCAGAACTTTTATTTAGCCAACTTAGATACTTTTCATCCTTGAAATACGGTACTGTGGTTCTCTAAGATTGAGTTCCATGCTAAGCCTTGTTTAGTTTTGGTTTGGCGTAATGGTGTTAATGCAGTTAATGTAACCACTGTGATAGAATCTATGGGTTGTGACTCAGTGCAGAGATATGATAGCATGGGAAGCCCATCATATTTCCCCTGTGAAGGAATTCCATTATCTGGGAACCATCACAGAAAAAAATGCTACCCTTCACCACCATGCTGGAGGACTGATCTGTCATTAGAACACAGGAGGGTATCTTTAATTATTGATCACAGGTTAAGTAATTTCAGATCCTGCACTCATCATAAGCCATTATTGGCAAATTACTTTGGGTTGATGAAGGTATGACACCGATTCAAAACCAAGCCATATTTTGATGTCTGAATGCAGCCACAGGTAGTTTGCATCTTTTACTGCATGTTTAGTTTTTCCCCCCTCCAAATTATGCTTTTTGCATTCTTCAAAGGGACTTCAGTGGGTATTTAAAAAGGGATATTTAAGCCACGAAAATGTTGATCTTTATATGAAGTGAAAAGTGAAAATTAATTGTTTTTATTTAGTGTTTATTATTTTATTGTATTAGTTTTAATGTTTGTAAGCCACACAAAGTTGTCTCTGATGAAGTAAGAGGCACATAAATTTAATAAATAAAGACAAATAAATAAAAACATACTACCTGGAGGATTTGCTTTATATAGATTTAGAGGCATGTATGGTTATTCCATTTTCAGAATGTATGGCAGGGAGGAAAAAACAAATTGCAGGAAACACAATGAAATTAGCAAAGATATGTGCCCACCACCATTTCAATAGCAGTAACAATTCTCAATTCCTTGCAGGAAAGTTCAATTTTTCCAGCCTTTCAAAGTAATGCCAGGGTAGGTTTACCAACCAAACTTATCTCTGATAACTCTCATGTGATGAGCCTTTGAGTCAATTGGAAAAGGAACTGTTACAGGCAGGGTGGTGGCTAATTAACTGCAACTATTCTTGAAGAAAATAGACAAATTTCATTTCAAAATAGATTTAAAGTAAACTCTAGTGTTGAGGTAACTTCGATTAGCCCAGGGGTCTTCAAACTTGGCCCTTTTATGACTTGTGGACTTCAACTCCCAGAATTCCTCAGCCAGGCATGCTGGCTGAGGAATTCTGGGAGTTGAAGTCCACAAGTCATGAAGGGGCCGTAGTTCCCCTATGCTGGCTGAGGAATTCTGGGAGTTGGGAGTCCACAAGTCATGAAGGGGCCGTAGTTCCCCTATGCTGGCTGAGGAATTCTGGGAGTTGAAGTCCACAAGTCATCAAAGGGTCAAGTTTGAAGACCCCTGGATTAGCCTACAAGTGACTTTCGCTAACATATAACAGATAACAGATACAATAACAGTCTTCTGGGTTTATTTTTTTTTCTTTCCCTTTTTGATCTCTTTGGACTGGTGATGATACTCTGAAGTGTGTGAGAAGAGATTGAGAAGTGGGTCAGTGCATTATCTTCAACGGAAATACCTCCGGACTTTCTCTTGTCACCAGTGCTTTGCAGTGACTATATGAAATTACTGAGTGAGGTCACCAGAAGGTTTGGTGCTGTGTATTATTAAGATGTTGGTGTCACTTAAAACAATTTGTGTCATCATTCTCATGTCATGTCATTAACCTCCCTAGATGCCTGCCAGTAGGCACTGACTAACTGCAGGAGTGAGGAGGATACACTGAAATGGAATTTAAGCAAGATAGTATGTGTGTTGTCCATGAGTGCTCTTGAATCCTGGTGTTTCAGGTTGAAACACTCTCACCAGAGGTACTTACTGTAAGTCAGGGGTAGGCAACCCCGGCTCTTTTATGAGTCCATGAGTCATAAAAGAGCCGAGGTTGCCTACCCCTGCTGTAAGTAATAGACAGTTCCACCCATTCCTTGTAGCCTGATTTCCAAGAAGTAGTGCATTAATTGGTAGTCATCAAACTGGACTTCTGTGTAATTTGAAAAGTTTGGTTAATAGAAAATATAGCAATCAGATTGTTGGGTTGTGGGTTTTAAAAAAAACAAAAAACCTTGCCAAAAAAAGAAAATCTTGTCAAATTTAAACATTTGCCCTGACCCCTCGTAGATTTCTCGGATAAATTATGCAATGTTGGCTATCATATTTTAAAGAAATAAATAGCCTAGGTGTGAACTCATGTGGTTGCCCATCTTAGTCAAAACTCTGGACAGCTAGCAAAGCATAAAAACAGAAACATGGGTGAAAACAGTAGAACAAATTTACATCTTGGCCCTAAACTCTGAGAGAAGCACCCGGTTTTTAAGGCCTTCTGAAAGGCCAACAAGCGTTGGGCCTATCCAGACTTTAGTGGCAAAGCCCTTCCACCAAGCAGGCACTGTAACAGACAAAGTATCCCGCCCAGATTCCATAAGATGACACCTTTGGAAAGGACCTAAAGCAGTAATGGCAAACCTTTTAGAGACCGAGTTCCCAAACTGCAACCCAAAACCCAGTTATGTATCGTTGGGTGCCGGGTGGGCGTGGCCCATTGGATGGGCGTGGCCCATTGGGTGGGACTAAAAAGTCCAATCAATCAATTCCGACTTTCCGAGATCTTTTTTTTTCCCTGCGAGAAGTTGAAATTGATTGATTGATTGAAACTTTTTTTTTTTGCACACGGCGGCAAGGTTGACTCAGCCTTCCATCATTCTGAGGCCGGTAAAATGAGGACTCCGATTGTTGGGGGCAAAATGCTGACATTCTAAACTGCCCGGAGATTGCTGTAAACTCAAGGCACTAAGGGGTGGTGTATAGGTAGTCTGGGACCTAAACGTTGAGCCCAGAATTTCTCTTGCTAAGCGAAACATTTTGTTAAGTGAACTTTGCCCCATTTTACCATTTTTCTGGCCGCAGTTGTTAAGTGAATCACTACAGTTCTTAAGTTAGCAGCCTGGTTGCCAGGTGAATATTGGCTTCCCCATTCTTGCTTGCCAGAAGGTCGTAAAAGGTGATCACGTGACCCTGGGAACACTGCAACCGTCATAACAATCAGCCATTTGCCACATGCCTGAATTTTGATCACGCGACTATGGGGATGTTGCAACGGTCGTTAAGCGTGAAAAACGATCATTAGTCTTTTTTTTTTTAACGCCTAACTTTGGACAGTCATTAAATCAACTGTTGTAAGTCAAGGATTACCTATATCAGTTTTCAGTGCTACTGCTATTGCTATTTTTCTTTGCATAATCCCAATAGCTCCTTAAATCCATAAGAAAAAGTATGTTTGGGGCAACTCAAGAATGGGCCTCTCAAATGTCATATTGAGAAAGACACTCCCTGCAAAATACCATGTTTTGAGGTGGTTTTGTGGCTCAGGGATAATAATCTTTGATAGCATGGATCATGGAAATAAGGAGGAATTTCCTGACAGTGAGAACTACTAAGCAGTGGAATAGCTTGCTTCCCAGAGGCATGCTCTTATCACTGGACCTTTTCAAGAAAAAAAACAAACCCAGAACATTTGTCCAAGATGGTATGAGGACTCCTGCTTTGAACAGGGGGTTGAACTAGAACACAGGTCTGCAACCCGCGGCTCCGGAGCTGCATGCGGCTCTTTCAGCCGTCTCCTGCGGCTCCCAGTCCTCTGCCATGTGCAGTCCCCCCCAAAAAAAGTGGGACTAAAAAAGTTCAACCAATCAATTCAAATACGCCGGGTAGGTGCATATCTCGCCTTGGTTCCACTCTTCAGTCAAACCCTGTTCTGTGCATGTGCGCGTGTACGCGCATTCACACACATTTTTTGCAGCTCCCAGTTTTTCCTTTTGTGAGGGAACCAGTTCCAAGTGGCTTTTTCACTGTTTCATGTTGTTGGCCCCTGAACTAGAAGATCTCCAAAGTCCGTTTCAAACCTATGATTTTATGAGTATTGCCAATATGTCATAGTATGAGTTTACGCCGTAGGTCTCTTTTTAAGAGATTCAGAATGTGAAGGCTGTGTTGGTTCAGTGGGATTTGATATAAAAATTGCCGCTATAAATAGTTCTTTATGTTTTGCCTAATTCATGATCTTATTATTTATTTCAAGCGTAATCAAGTTCATAATCTTTTTTTTTTTTTTTTTGAGTTCAGCAATCTTGGTGGGAATTGCCCTACATATAAAATTTAGTACCTGGCCAGTTAAGTGTGCCATCTAAAACAAAAAGGGGCCTGTTTTGGAAAGGATTTTAATAACAAATGAGGTTACTTGATAAATACTTCCGTTATATAATTGCAAAATAATTATTTTTCCGGCTATTTTAAAAAGCCATTAAGATACACGGAAAACCATCAGATTGCCAGAGGTGTGTAATATTTGTAACGTGCATTATACATATTCGAATGGTATTAAAGTGATTAATAATAATGGCATATTTATTGACCTGGTTTTGGGCCTACATTGATCTGCGGTTTGTTGAACAAGTTAGCATAGCACGGTCAACGTAGGACACTGAGCTATGAATTGGGCAGACAACCTTTTTTCATTTACTGTATTTCATACTTGTAGGCAGCAGTGATGCCACCAGGATGGCAAACCTGATATTTCTGTTTGCTCTCCCTAACCTCCGGTGCCATTTTTAGGATATTTTGCGATCTGAGGGCAAAAAGGTGGATGAAAAGTTTAAAGCTGAAAATGTACCTATTTTGGCTGTAAGCGAAATAGCCGTATTTTCATTTAGTTCAGTATGCTGCTAACTCAGCTACGGAGGACAGTTTACTAACAGAATAACAAAATTGGAAGTGATCTTGAAGGTCTTCTGGTCCCGTGGTGGCGAACCTATGGCACGTGTGCCACAGGTGGCACGCTGAGCCCTCTCTATGGGCACGTACACCGTTGCCCTAGTCCTGGGCCTTCAGCTGGGTTTTATAAAACCTTTTCGGTTTAGGCCTCCGCCGCCGTGTGCAAAAAAAAAAAAGGTTCAATCAATCAATTTCAACTTCTCACGGGGGAAAAAAAGATCTTGCAAAGTTGGAATTGATTTTTTGAACTTTTTAGTCCCACCCAGTCTGCCGTTACCACTGCAGCCACGCCCACCCAATGGGCCACGCCTACCCGGTACCCGACGATACATAAGTGGGTTTTGGGTTGCAGTTTGGGCACTCGGTCTCTAAAAGGTTCGCCATCGCTGTAATCTAGTCCAAACCCCTGCTCAAGCAGAAGACCGTACACCATTCCAGACAAGTGGTTGTCCAGTCTCTTCTTAGAAGCCTCCAATGTTGGAGCGCCCACAACTTCTGAACGGAAGCATTTTCACTGGTTAATTGTTCTGACTTGTCAGGAAATTCCTCTTTAGTTCTAGGTTGGTTCTCTGTTTGATTAGTTTCCATCTATTGCTTCTTGTCCTGTCTTCAAGGTGCTTTGGGGAATAGGCAACACACACACACACACACACACACACACACACACACACACACACACACACACACACGTTTCTTTGTGGCAACCCTTCAGTGCTACTGAATTTATTTGCTATTTTTTTTCTCAGTGTAAAAGTCATTCTTTAAAAAACAACAACAACAACAAGGAAATGTTTTTTTAATAGAACATTAGATCTAGCTCCCTCAAACTAGGCACACATTGTTTGTTGACTTAGGGAAAGCATGCAGCACTGTAAACATATTTTTTCCCCCTGTATTATACCGTTGTGCAGATTTGCTAGGTAAGCAATGTATTATTTGCTACAGCAGGGGAAACAAAGCTGCTAAGTCCTTGTGAGTGTTTCAAAAAAGAAACTCAAGCACAATCCAAAAGATATTTTTTAATGAAAAAAAAAGGTCTCTCCTTTCCGGATGAGAAAAAAAAACACATCCTGGGATGAAAGTATTACCCTTAATCAGCTATTTTAAGAATTGTCTTCCTGTCTCCTCTTTCTTCTTGGTCCCATCAGCTATCTCTTTTGGATTGCCTTCCTTAAATTTACTATCCCCCAGGTGTACGGTCTCCCAAGTCCCGTGAAAATGTGAAAATCATGTGAAATGAAAACTCTATATCTGGAGGATATCTAGATTGGAGAAGATGACACTTAGAAGATTTCAAAAGGGAGGGGGAGGGGAAATTCATGGAAAATAAAGTTGACTAAGACATAAATAAATAAATAAAAATAACATCATTTTGCTTGCTTGTAGCATCAGGGATTCTGAAATAAACTGCCCTTATATACAGGTAGTTCTTGACTTATGACCACAACCGAGACCCAAAATTTCCTTTGCTAAGCAAGACAGCGTGTTAAAAGTGAGTGTTGTCCCATTTTACAACTTTTAACAACCTTTCTTGCCACAGTTGTTAAATGAATCACTGCAGTTGTTAAGTTAGTAACACAGCTGTTCCGTGAATCTGCCTTCCGCATTGCTTTGCTTGTCAGAAGGTTGGGAAAGGTGATCTCATGGCCCTGGACAGTGCATACATCAGACATGTCAAACTCGTGACGTCACGTGATGTCACGCAACGCATCGAGACACTTTTGCCATTGCCGGCAATGGGGTGGGCGCGGCTTCCAGATGATGCGCCCGGCCCGTGGGCTGGCAGTTTGACACCTCTGGCATCCATTATAAACACATGCCATTTGCCAAGCATCCGGTTTTTGATCCCATGACCACAGGGACCGTTTGAAAAAAAAGGTCGCAAGTCACATTCTTCAATGGCCTTGTAACTTCAGTCACGAAACAAATCGTTGTAAGTTGAGACTTACTTGTATAGGCAAACTCTATTTTTCAGAAGTAAGGGCCATGTATATAACTCTTCCATAAATTTATTTCTTCTTGCTACGTTGATTTAAAATTTGGGATGAAACCAGTCATTGTGGTTTCCTTAAAAAAAATGGTTTAATGCATTGTAGAAGTTAAACTGTGTGTTTAGTTTGAAATGCCACATCCAGAACACATTGCCTACTGTCCAGCAAATAGAAAGATATCTTTTAAGTGGCAAGATACCATCATATTGGAAGGAATGGGTGGCACACCCCAATTCATATTTGCCAAATACAGGAAGTCTGGAGAGGTCTTTGGCTTGAAAAGCCGCTCAGGATCTGGCTCTTCCAGAGGAGTCTTGTAACTGAGCAATCACTGTGCCAAACCCGTGTATGAAATTAGCACCTGTGGTTATATTAATACAAATCATTTCTTTTCTTTTTCTTTTTTTTTCTTTTATGCAGCTTTACCAACAAGGCCGACTATGCCAGCTGGGTAGCGAATTCTGCGAACTAGAAGTTTTTGCAAAGGTGCTTCGAGCTTTAGATAAAAGGTACATTTTGCAAATATTGCTTCCCCTTCCCCCCCCCCCCCTTGTGTTATGTATCAAACAGGTTTTGCCAGCAAAAACTTCCTCAGCCCAGTTCAAATGCCGATAAGCATTTTTTTTAAAAGTCCTGCTAATTTAAGCACGAATAAACTAAGATTCTGTCCTTGATTGGGGGCAGTGTGAGGGGGCTGTCAAACCTTTATGCAGGCTAGCTTGTCCGCTGCAGTTACACAGTAGTTTCCTCTTAATTTAAAATAGGCCTTTTACAGGTAGTCCTTGACTTACGACCATTCATTGAGCAACCATTTGAAGTTACAGCGCCTTTGTAAAAAGTGAATTATGACCGGTCCCTATAAGGTAGAATGATTGCAGCCGCCACCAGGCAGACAATCAAAATTTGGGTGCTTGGCAACCGAGATGCACTTAACAGTGGCTGCAGCCTCCCCGGGGTCACGTGATGCCATTTGCGACCTTCCCAGCCAGCTTCTGACAAGCAAAGCAAAGGGGAGGAGCCAGATTCACTTTAATAACTGCACGATTCACTTAGCAACTGCAGTGCTTCGCTTAACAACCATGGCAGCAAATAAGACACGGCTCCCTTTTTACAGCCGCCTCTTGTAGGAGTAGAAATTCTGGTCCCAGTTTGTGACCACAAGTCAAGGGCTACCTGTGTTATTGGAAACCACTAGCGAACTCTTCTTGGGTGGTGTTCCCTTAGAGCAGGGCTTTTCAACCTTTTCACCCACTGTACCACTTTTAGGATATGGCAACATCCGAGTACCACCCGTCGCCTAGCAAGGGGTCAAAAACTTGATGACCAAAAAGGAAAAAAGTGATGAAGTACAGGTAGTCCTTGACTTACAACAGGTTGCTTAGTGACTGTTCGAAGTTACAATGGCACTGGAAAAAGTGCCCCCCAAGCCACAGCCGAGCAAGACGCCTGCCTGCCCGCCCAGCGGCGCTCTTCCTCCTGTCCGAGGTTTTCATTGTTAGCATTTCTGTTGAGGATTGGCAGCAGGGGTGGGGTGGGGGGGTGTTTGGTTTTTATTTCCCCCCCTCTGCTGGGTGGTTGCAGCAGGTTTTGGTCACTTCACATGACCCTGGGACACTGTGACCGTCATAAACATGAATCGGTTGCCAAGCATCTGAATGTAAATCACAAGACCCTGGAGATGCTGCAACATTCCAGCTGATCGGCGCTTCTTCTGGGCTCAGCAGAAGTGCCAGGATCAGTGCTGAGCCCCAGCTGGATCCTGGCGCTGATCCTGGCGCTTCCGCTGAGCCCCAACAGCCCTGCAGCTCCAGCCGTCTCTTGCTCAGGCTTGTACGGTGCTGCCACCGGTTCAGCTCATTCCCCTCCCCTGCTACTTTTCTAGGATGGTCGTGTACCACCTGCCAGGTGCCCATGTACCACAGGTGATACTCGTACCACTGGTTGAAAAGCCCTGCCTTAGAGCAGGAGAGGAACAGCCTGAACAAACCAAGGGTTGGCTCAAAATGCATCACGAGTCTGGAGTCCCTACACCAGACATGTCAAACTCAAGGCCCGCGGGCCAGATCCGGCCTGTGACCTGTTTAGATCTGGCCTGCAAGCAGACTCGGAGGAGGAGGAGGTGATTGAGTATGTAGGGATGTGTGTGTGAGCTGAATTGGTGGCGCCGAAAAGGCCTGGGGGAGAGTCAGCGGGAGCTGCGGTGTTGCTGGGGCTCTGCTGAGGCTGCAGGATTGGTGCGCGCTGCTTCAGCTGATCTTGGCTTCCGGCGGCCTGGGGTGGCAGCTGCACGCAGTCTTCGGGGGACGAGTCAGCTGGAGCTGCGCAGCTGGGCAGGAACCCCAGAATCGGCGCCGAGCGCCGCGTGAAGACCCAGCTAGGCAGTGAGCAAACATGCATGAGGGAGGAAAGGAGGATATAATAGGAGGCGTTTTGGTGGGAAGGAGGAGGAGTGAAGGGGAGAGACAAGGCGAAAGGAAGGAGAGATGTCGATGGGGCAAGCCTGAAGGAGAGAAGGGAATAGGCTAGGACAGTGATGGCAAACCTTTTAGAGACCGAGTGCCCAAACTGCAACCCAAAACCCACTTGTGTATTGTTGGGTGCCAGGTGGGCGTGGCCCATTGGGTGGGTGTGGCCAGTTGGGTAGGCCTGGCCCATTGGGTGGGCATGGCTGCGGTGGTAACAGCAGACTGGGTGGGGCTAAAAAGTTAATAATAATAATAATAATAATAATAATAATAATAATAATAATAATAATAATAATAATAACCCCCTGCTAAGGCAGGAAACCCTACACCATTTCAGACAAATGGCTGTCCAGTCTCTTCTTAAAAACTTCCAGTGTTGGAGCATTTACCGCTTCTGGAGGCAGGTTGTTCCACTGGTTAATTGTTCTAACTGTCAGGAAGTTTCTCCTTAGTTCTAGGTTGCTTCTCTCCTTGATCAGTTTCCATCCGTTGCTTCTTCTCCTGCCTTCAGGCGCTTTGGAGAACAGCTTGACTCCCTCTTCTTTGGGGCAGCCCCTGAGATATTGGAACACTGCTATCATGTCAACCCTCACTCTTCTCTTCGTTAAACTACACATACCCAAGTTCAATCAATCAATTCCAAGCTTGGGAGATCTTTTTTTTTTCCTGTGAGAAGCTGAAATTGGATTGATTGAACTTTTTTTTTTTTGCACACGGCGGTGGAGGCCTTAAAGCGAAAAGGTTTTAAAAAAACCCAGCTGAAGGCCCAGGACTGGGGCGACGGTGCGTGTGCCCACAGAGAGGGCTCTGCGTGCCACCTATGGCATGCGTGCCATAGGTTCGCCACTATGGGGCTAGGAGAGGCTTCTGTGAGGCAAGCCTGAGCAAGAGAAGGGGACAGCAACTGGCATCCCTGTTCTACACCTTCAAAAGAGATCTAATTCCAGGTCCCCTTGGCGCCAGTTCCCATCGACCATAATAGATCAGATTCTTCTGTATCGATTGCATGGAATCAAATGGGTGGTGCTTTTGAAGTCTTATCCTGACTCCTTGTTTTTTGCGCCTGAGACGTAGTTTTTCCTCCTCAAAACTCCAGAATGCAACCATAGGGACTACTCGCGCTGGGGAGGCTGCATGCATGTGTTTGCTTGCTTTCTATGCCTCCCATCTCTCTGAGGCTACTCTAGAGGGCTTCAGCAAAAGTATCATATAAACATCTACAACAATAACTAGAGACCGTATGTGTAAAATTCTCTTAAAATCCAATCAAGCTTCTTGGGTGAACATTTTCCACTGGGTGGGCATACCATCTCTGGCTGTGATGCTGAGCGATGGCGGATTTGGATTGGAGTTCCAGGTTTTCATTTTGTATGTGTGTTTCCCCCTTTGCTGAGGACGCGGAGCAAATTTCTTCTGTAATGTAAAATGCGGGAAGCTGTTGGAACGAGTTGGGTAGATGTGTTAAAATTTCACCTGCTGTTCTGACTTCCTCTGCAGCTGCCGAGAGGAAAAACTAATACCAGTGTGAGGAGTGGGTGGGAATCTATTTAAAGGAATTAAACCAATAGTTGGACGGTTCAATCCAGGGACTTCCATGAGGCCCTACTGCTGATCTTAGTTATCTGTTGACTAAATAGGAAGATGCAGCGTCATCCCAAGCATGTTTTTCTTGATAATCGCTTTCCTGACTGCTATTTTTTTAAAAAAGTTCCATTTAATTTAATTTTAATTTTTTAATTTTAATCCCATTTATATCCCGCCCTTCTCCGAAGACTCAGGGCGGCTTACAATCTAAGCACAAATCAAATGTGCTTAGCAGTAGCCTTCATTCTATGTATATGCCTGCTTATTAGGGCTTTCACACACCCCCAAGCGGCATTATTACAAAGTCAGCTTAATTGCCCCCAACAATCTGGGTCCTCATTTTACCTACCTCGGAAGGATGGAAGGCTGAGTCAACCTTGAGCCTGGTGGGACTCGAATCTGCACTAATTGCAGGCAGCTGGTGTTACTTAAGGAGGCATTAGCCCACTGCTCCACCAAGGCTCTTTTGACCTCCCAAAATTTGCCAGTGACTGTAGCTGGCTTGAACTGTCATATGGCAAGCAGAGTACAGGTAGTCCTTGACGTATGACCATAATGGAGCTTGCCCATTAGGGTCATACATGGTGATGGTTGAATAGCAACAGGTCACCACATGACCAGATCCAATTTTACGACCTTTTTTTACAACGATTACAGGTAGTCCTCGACCTGCAACAGTTTGTTTAGTGACCTTCAAAGTTACAACGGCACTGAAAAATGTGACTTTTGTCCATTTTTCATAATTATGACCTTTAATGTGATCAACATTCAGATGCTTGGCAACTGGTTCATATTTATGACCATTGCTGTGTCCCAGGATCGTGTGATCAGCTTTTGCAGCCTTCTGACAAGCGAAGTCAGTGGGGAAACCAGATTCACTTAATAACCATGCTACTAACAACGGCAGTGATTCCCTTAACAACTGTGGCAGGAAAGGTCGTAAAATGGGGCAAATCTTACTTAACAGATATCTCACTTAACAACAGAAATTTTGGGCTCAATTGTGGTTGTACGTCAAGGACTACCTGTATTAAATCCATTGCTGGCTATGGTGCACTTTGGTCAAAAAAGTAAATGCCAGTTTTCAGTAAAAATGTAAATTGTGGTCATGTGACTGTTGTTGTTGTTGTTGTTAGTTGCGAAGTCGTGTCCGACCCATCGCGACCCCTTGGACAACGTTCCTCCAGGCCTTCCTGTCCTCTACCATCTTCTGGAGTCCATTTAAGCTCACGCCTACTGCTTCAGTGACTCCATCCAGCCACCTCATTCTCTGTCGTCCCCTTCTTCTATCTTTCCCAGCATTAGGCTCTTCTCCAGTGAGTCCTTCCTTCTTCTCATTAGGTGGCCAAAGTATTTGAGTTTCCGCTTCAGGATCTGGCCTTCTAAAGAGCAGTCAGGGTTGATCTCCTCTAGGACTGACCGGTTTGATCGCCTTGCAGTCCAAGGGACTCGCAGGAGTCTTCTCCAGCACCATAGTTCAAAGGCCTCAGTTCTTTGGCGCTCGGCCTTTCTTATGGTCCAGGTTTCACTGCCATACATTGCAACTGGGAAGACCATGTGGCTGTAGGATGCTGCAGACAGCCATAAATGCAGGCCACCTGTTGGGCACCTGCAATTCGGTTGTGTGACTTTTGACGAGGGGGTTGGCTGTCGGAACTTTGGAGCTGAGTCGTAAGTAACTTTGTGGGGATCCATCCTAACTTTGAAAGGTGGCTAAACAACCAGTCTGCCTGTATTTTTAAGAGACACAGTAAAGACTGAAATTTTCCAGCATTGCTAGAAGGCAGGACAATGTTCTTATCTCCACTGGTGCTTCTTTTGTCTTCTAGGCATCTCCTTCATCACTGCTTTCAGGCCTTGATGGATCATGGAGTAAAAGTTGCTTCTGTCTTGGCCTACTCGTTCAGCAGGAGGTGTTCCTACATCGCAGAATCAGATGCTACCGTGAAAGAAAAAGCGATCCAGATTGGGTTTGTCTTAGGTAACTCTCTGCAGATAAAATATTAGCCACATCACTTCTTTACAGGTACCTTCAAGGGCCATGTGAAAATGTAGCATTTTTGTCTTTTTTAAAAAACAAACCATCCCTAGCAAACTGGACATTGGAGAGTTTAGCATAATTAATAATAATAATAATAATAATAATAATAATAATAATAATAATAATAATAATAATAATAATAATAAGTAGTAGTAGTAGTAGTAGTAGTAGTAGTAGTTGCAAGGGACCTTGGAGGTCATCTAGTCCAGGCCCCTGCTCAATCAGGAGACCCTATATCATTTCAGACAAATGGCTGTCCAGTTTCTTCTTAAAAACCTCCAGTGTTGGAGCATTCACAACTTCTGGAGGCAGGTTGTTCCACTGGGTAATTGTTCTCACTGTCAGGAAATTTCTCCTTAGTTCTAGGTTGCTTCTCTCTTTGGTCAGTTTCCATCCGTTGCTTCTTGTCCTGCCTTCGGGCGCTTTGGAGGATAGTAGCTTGACTCCCTCTTCTTTGTGGCAGCCCCTGAGATATTGGAACACTGCTATCATGTCACCCCTCACCCTTCTCTTTGTTAAACTACACATAACCCAATTCCAGCAACCGTTCCCTATATGTTTTAGCCTCCAGTTTGTCTCATTAAGTAGAGTTTGTCTCATTAAGTAGACATTGTGGGTAGAAGACAGAAAGTTAGGCAAAGGTCAGGCAGATTCTGGTTCAAATTCCTACTCAAGTCATACCTGGTTCAGCTGCACCACTAAACATATATCATTCAAGGAGCAGCTATTTTCTATAGAAGCAAGGTTGCAAGGCCTTCGCTTTCCCCTGTTGAAACAAAATACCCAACGTAGTGTATAGGAAATCCTTGACTTCCGACTACAATTGGGCCCCAAATTTCTATCGCAAAGCAAGACAGTTGTTAAGTGAGCTTGCCCCATTTTACAATCTGTTTTTGCCACAGTTGTTATGTGATTCACAGCAATTGTTAAAAGTTAGTAACACGGTTGTTAAATGAATCTGGCTTCCCCATTGACTTTGCTTGCCAGAAGGTCACAAAAGGGGATCACGTGGCCCCAGGCCCCTGCAACTGTCATAAATATAAACCAGTTGCCTGGTGTCTGAATGTTGACCACATGCTGCAACAGCTGTATGTGTGAAAAAAAAAACCAGACGTCAGTGCCATTGTAACTTCAAATGGTTACTAAAGAAACGGCTGGAAGTCAAGGACTACCTGTGTTCAAAATCATTGTTGCAGTCATTTATCCAATGTTTCCGTCCCTTTTTAACCCCTTCTGTGGCTTCAGTGGTGGGAAAGTACATAGAAGATGGAGGGCAAGCTCTCTCTTCCTGAAAGAAACCTCTTTGTGTATTTGTCTCTGCTTCAAAAACAGGAATGGGCAGTTTAGCCTCTCGAAGCAAGAATAGTTTGCACGAGAGACCGACTCGAAGCTGTTGCTAAATTCCAAACAGGCCAGGGCTCTTTAGGACTGAAGTCAACAATTTCTGGGAGAGTACATACATTTCTCAGATCAGTTTGCCCTTGTTGTTGTTGTTGTTAGTTGTGAAGTCGTGCCCGACCCATTGCAACCCTATGGACAACGTTCCTCCAGGCCTTCCTGTCTTCTACCATCTTCTGGAGTCCATTTAAGCTCACACCTACTGCTTCAGCCACCTCATTCTCTGTCGTCCCCTTCTTCTCTTGCCCTCCACCTTTCCCAGCATTAGGCTCTTCTCCAGTGAGTCCTTCCTTCTCATTAGGTGGCCAAAGTATTTGAGTTTCCGCTTCAGGATCTGGCCTTCTAAAGAGCAGTCAGGGTTGATCTCCTTTGGGACTGACCGGTTTGATCGCCTTCCAGTCCAAGGGACTCGCAGGAGTCTTCTCCAGCACCATAGTTCAAAGGCCTCAATTCTTTGGCGATCAGCCTTTCTTACGGTCCAACTTTCACTGCCATACATTGCAACTGAGAAGACCATAGTCTTGACTATATGCACTTTTGTTGGCAGGGTGACGTCTCTGCTTTTTAGTGTGCTGTCTAGATTTGCCATGGCTTTCCTCCCCAGGAGCAAGGGTCTTTTTTTTTGGCTACAGTCCCCGTCTGCGGTGATCTTGGAGCCCAGGAAAATAAAATCTGTCACTACCTCCATTTCTTCCCCATCTATTTGCCAGGAATTGAGAGGGCCGGATGCTGTGATATTGGTTTTCTTAATGTTAAGTTTCAACCCAAGTTTTGCACTCTCCTTCTTCACCCGCAACAAGAGGCTCTTTAGTTCTTCTTCACTTTCTGCCCTACTGAGTTGTTAAAAGAAGGAGAATTACAATCTTCATTTTGAAAAAAAAAATTCTTCTAAATGCCATTACAGTCATTACCACTTTAGGCCTTGCTCACAGTCACCCATGGCTTAGTAACCCCCTTTTTTGGATTACTGAAATGTACTCTACATGGGGCCATCCTTGAAGACCATCTGGAAGTTGCAGATGGTCCACAGTGCAGCAGCATGTGCAGTTTTGGCTGCCCTACCATTTTTTGTTAAAGCAAAACCTACCATCGTTTATATATCAGTTGATGTGTATTTGATATGTCTATAAAACTGGACTGTTGAAAAACCACCCAGTAATTGACTCCTTTTCTTAATTAGTATGCTTAAATATTATCAGACAGCTTGAATTTCTTATTTAGACCTGTAGTTTCAAACAGGATAAATATGACCCAACGCTTATGTTGTTAGCATTAGAGTCAAGATCGCACGACAGTGTCTTTTAAAATAAGATCATTTGTTTTGAAAATAGGCAGTGATATTTTGATCTTTCTAGGGGGGTTCCTGTCTGATGCTGGCTGGTACAGTGATGCCGAGAAGGTGTTCCTTTCCTGCCTTCAGTTATGTACCCTTCATGATGAGATGCTCCACTGGTTTCGTGCCGTTGAATGTTGCGTCAGGTAAGCATTGCTCTGTTTTGAAGGCTGAAAAAAATTCAAGCAGCAAAATGCACCTCTGCTTGTACGAAGGGATTATCCAGATGTTACAACACATGATTTTGTTGTTGTTTTTTCTCCTCCCCAAACAGGAGGAACAGGATGAAGGGAAAAAAAATTCTGTAAACAGTCTCTCCTTTGTTTGACCTGTTCCTCACACTTGCAGAGCAGAGAGATTGGAGAAGAAGGGGTTACAAGAGAGTAAGCAGTTGGGGAATACACCAAGCAGCTTGTGTAGTGCACTTGCAGCTGCTGGTATCAGCACATTTCTTTCTGTCTATTCCACATTTGAGTGCCTGCTTACTCTCTTGCAATCCCTTCCTCTACAGTGAATGTAAATGCAAACATTAATTCACTTCTATGAAGTGATTATCCAGATGTTACAATGTATGATTGTTTTTTTCCTCCTCCTCAAACACAGATGGAGGAAGAAAAGAGAATGATTTCTGTAAACAGTCTCCCCACACTTGCAGAGCAGAGAGATTGGAGAAGAAGGGGTTACAAGAGAGTAAGCAGTTGGGGAATACACCAAGCAGCTTGTGTAGTGCACTTGCAGCTGCTGGTATCAGCACATTTCTTTCTGTCTATTCCACATTTGAGTGCCTGCTTACTCTCTTGCAATCCCTTCCTCTACAGTGAATGTAAATGCAAACATTAATTCACTTCTATGAAGTGATTATCCAGATGTTACAATGTATGATTGTTTTTTTTCCTCCTCCTCAAACACAGATGGAGGAAGAAAAGAGAATGATTTCTGTAAACAGTCTCCCCACACTTGCAGAGCAAGGAGATTGGAGAAGAAGGGATTACAAGAGAGTAAGCAGTTGGGGAATACATCAAAATGTTTCTGTAGTGCACTTTCAGCTGCTGGTGCCAGCACACTACTTTCTATGTGTATTCCCCATTGTGTGTCTTCTTACTCTCTGGTAATCCCTTCCTCTACAATGAATGTAAATGCAAACACTAATTCTCTTCTTGTTAATTCTGAGGGGCAGTGGAGTGATTAGCAGGCAAACAAAAGTGGAAAGCATGAACCTGATCAGTCATCCAGTACACTTGTGGTCATGTGATTTTCCACTTAGCGACCACTTTGCTTAGCAACAGAATTGCTGATCCCAACGGAGGTCACTAGATAAGACTACCTCTGTGCTGAAGTTCAGTAGAGCTATCAATATCCAAGATACCTTAGAAGATACTCCCTATTTACAAAACCCTCTACAACTAGAGGATAAAAATTAGAACAGTGCTCTGCTCATTCCCAAGTTGGAAGATTACAGGAACCAATGGAATAATGAACCCATAGAAAGCAACAGAAGGATCAGTACAAGTTCTAATTGTAAGAGGACTGGCAGAATCAGGGGTTAAAAGAGGGGTCAGCCCAGAATCTCTTCCTAGCCACCAGCTACGTCCAGCCCTCCTCGAGTGCCATTAACCCTTATCTAACTTTAACCAGGAGCTGACTGTTAGTTGAGAAAATTCTTGTGCATAGGCTTTTAACAGTAAATAAGTTTAATTGGACTTTCATGTGTGGACCTGGTCTTTCCAGCCTGACATTAATCAAGCTATATCAGAAAATGTGGAGAACAGCACTGGCCAACATATTGGAGGAGGCCAGTATACATTCTAATAGACACCGCCCGCGCCCCCCCCAAAAAAAAAGAAAAGGAAAAAAAGGGATTTAACAGAATGTGCGTATTATTATACAATGCTCTTCATTTCACATGCTAGCAAAAAAAATAATGTGTAGAATCAGCCCAATGCAGGTCAGGGCCATACCCGGACAAGGAGATGCCAGAATATTCAAGCGGGTTTTAGAAAAATTCAAGGAACATGAGCCGGTTCTGCTGATGCATGCTGGATAATTGGGAAAGTTGAAAAATAGCAAAAGAAGGAAGTACATGCTTCCAAAAATAATAATAATAATAATAATAATAAGAGAAACGGATTGTGGATTGTGTGTCAAGCTGTGGTGTGTGGTTATAAAAATGGCAATCACAGAACATCTCCTCCTCATGAGAAACCTACATACAGATCAGGAAGCCGCAGTATGGAGAGTACACGATGAAACTCATTGGCTTCAGGTTGGCAAAGGAGTGACAAGGCTGCATGTTCTGTCTTCGTTTATTCAGCCTACAAGCTGATTATACATTAAGTGTGGGACAGGTTTCAAAATTGGAGGAGGAAATATTAGTAATGTGCACTGTGCTAATGACAAAGGTCATTGCTGTCACTTTGATTGTTTTTTTTATCTTGCCCTGTAGACACACCTCCACGTAGAGCAGAGCTCTTCGAACTTGGCCCTTTTATGACTTGTGGACTTCAACGCTGGCTGAGGAATTCTGGGAGTTGAAATCCACAAGTCATAAAAGACCCCCTCCCCCATGTAGAGAGAGCCTGCTGGGCTGTCTGAAGTGCTTAACCCCTTCTAACGTTTCCCTTTACAAATTGGTTGTACACAGTACCACTTTACAATGCCTTGGTAAGACCAGACTTGAAATACTGCATCCAGTTTTTGGTCGCCACAATTTAAAAAGATGTCGAGACTCTAGAAAGGGTACAGAGAAGAGCTACAAAGGCGATTAGGGGACTGGAGGCTAAAACATAACGAAGAATGGTTGCTGGAATTGGGTATGTCTAATTTAATAAAAACTAGGGGTGACATGATAGCAGTCTTCCAATATTTGAGGGTCTGCCCCGAAGAAGAGGGAGTCAAGCTGTTCTCCAAAGCGCCCGAAGGCAGAAGCAACAGGTGGAAACTTCAAGGAGAGAAGCAACTTAGAACTAAGGAGAAATTTCCTGACAGTGAGGACAGTTAATCAGTGGAACAACCTGTCTCCAGAAGTTGTGAATGCTCCAACACTGGAGGTTTTTAAGAAGAGACTGGACAGCCATTTGTCTGAAATGACATAGGGTTTCTTGCTTGAACAGGGGGTTGGACTAGAAGATCTCCAAGGTCCCTTCCAACCAACTCTGTTATTCTGTTCTGGTTGCTGACCTCAACTCAGAACAGTTCTTACATTGACCATTCAAAGTTAACAATAGCACTGAAAAAAGTGAAGTATGACCATTTATCAGACTTACAACCGTTGCAGCATCCCCACTGTCACATGATCAGAATTCAGATGCTTGCAACTGACTCATTTATGACAGTTGCAGTGTCCTAAGGTCTTGGTATCATGTTTTGTGACCTTCTGATAAGCAAAGAGAATGGGGAAGCCATACTCGCTTAACAACTTAACAGCTGCAGTGATTCACTTAACTACTGTGGCAAGAGAAGTGTTAAAAAGGGGCAAAACTCACTTAACAAATGTCTCGCTTAGTTACATAATTGTGGTCATAAGTGGAGGACTACTTGTATTTTAGTCCATGCTACTTTTATGGTTCACTGTTTGCCCAACAGACAGATTAAAGGAAGAAGATCCTGTTCTTTTTTTCATGAGCAACTTAGAGGAGGGAACCAACGCAGTTCTTCCTTCATTAATCAGTAACATTTAGTGTGTTAATATCAATTACTTATTAAGGCCGAATTGGCAAACTGGCTCACCTTTGGGTCTTCATTTAACTCCTTAGAGCAGGGATGTCAAACTCAATTTCATTGAGGGCCGCATCAGCATTGCGGTTGCCCTCAGGGGGCTGGGTGGGTGTGGCCTGGGTGGGCGTGGCCTACTGGGTGGGCATGGCTAAAGTGCATATGGCCTACTGGGTGGGCGTGGCCAGCTCTAGATCGTTCACATCAAGGGTGCCTATAGGGGCCTGGGCAGGAGTGGGACAGATCTGAGGGTCTCTGGCAGGAGGAGGGTCTCTGGGCCAGGGCCTAGGCAGTGGGGCCGTTCCCTCACTGTTTCCAGGATGGCTTCGCGGGCCACATGAAACCACTTTGCGGGCCGGATCTGGCCCCCGGGCCTTGTGTTTGACATGTCTGCCTTAGAGCCAGTATCTACTTCCCCTCAGTTGTTTTTTTACCATGGAAAAGTTTGTCTTGGCAAAAGAATTGTGGGTGGGGAAGTTTAATGATAGGAAAAGCTTGCACATTATTATTATCATCATCATCTTTATTTATTATACATAAATCTCAGTCAACTGAACACTCAAATTGACTGGCGTTGATGGTTGACACGGGCTGCTGCCAGCATCCTAGGTATCAACCAGGTATCTCCTTAAAATGTAAGATGTTCTGCAGTTTTTTGTAGCTTTGCTGGAGTTATTGCAGGAAGCTGCAATTTCTTGATGTGTTTTGCAGAGTTTTTGGACATAGTTCCCAGTGCCCCGATGACAATGGGTATCACTGTTACGCGTTTCATCCATAATCTCACAGTTTCGATGGCCAGGTTGCGGTATTTCGTAATTTTTCCCAGTTCTTTTTCTTCGACTCTGGCATCTCCTGGTACAGCGGTATCAATCAGCTGTACGCTTCGGTTCTCTACGACTGCGATATCTGGCGTGTTGTGTTCCAAATGGCGATCTGTCTGCATTCGGAAGTCCCACAAGTTCTTCACCCTCTCATTCTCTCCAACTTTTTCCACCCTATGTTCCCACGACTTTTCGGACACAGGCAAGTCGTATTTTTTTACACAATGCCCAGTGGATTAATTTAGCAACTCGGTCATGTCTACCTTTGTAATCAGTTTGCGCTATTTTGCTGCACTCACAGATGTGAAACAGTTTCAACTTTGTCATTGCAAAATAGGCAATTTGGATTGTCAGTGGATTTTTGTATCTTCACTTTCATGGCATTAGTTTGTAGTGCTTGTTCTTGAGCAGCCAGTATTAAAGCCTTCCGTTTCTTTCTTGATGGTTCCCATCTTAAGCCATGCCCATGTCAGGTTGTTATCACATTTTACTTCAATGTTTTTCAAATGCTGTCCATGCGAAGCTTTGGTTTTCCCATCTATTTAATCTGTCATCCAGCCGTTTTTCCTTATATTCTGCCTTTATTCTGTTATTTTTATAATGCTCTCTGTTTTTACAGCCTGCAGCAATTTTTCTGTACTTTGATTCACCTAGTCATTCAAACTTCGTTTTTTTTTTCTTCTACAGTTTGGTGGATTTGCAATAGCCCTCTGCCCCTATTTTTCTTGGCAGATACAACCTGTTGATGTTACTTCATGGATGTAGAGCGTGGTGCATATTCAAACGTTTATGCGTCTTCCGGTCTAGGTTTTCCAGTTCAGCCAAAGTCAATAATTCCAGCTGGGTAGCATATCACTGGGACTGTCCATGTATTAATGGCTTTAATTATATTTCCAGCATTCAGCTTTGATTTTAGTATTTTGCGGACTCTCCTGATGTATTGCTTTTGCATTGACTCTTTGACTTTGTAACCGTCATCCTTTGCTTGTGCTTTCATAATACTTCCGTTTCCCAGTTCTGTTCCTTCAATTTGCAGTTTGCAAATTGTTAAAAAAAAACATTTTAAACACAAGGAACAATATAAACACACATACAAACACAAAACTGAAGAACAGAAACAGCAAGGAATGCAAACCTGGATGGAAACAAGGAAAAGGGAGAAAAAAAGGGGAGCCAGTCGTCTTTGCCAACAGCCTTGGTGAAGAACCCCATCTTTGGGACCCTTTGAAATACAGTAGAGTGGGGGGGCGCTGTTCAGATCTATTAAAAATACAAATGAGGGGGGAAGCAAAATACAGAAAATCTACAGAATTATCTGTGATTTTGTCCCCGTGAAAAAGGGTTATTTTAACCTGAAGAAGGCTCAGAGAAGCCTGGAGGAGAAAGAGACTAGCGGTAGTCCTCAACTTACAGCGGTTCATTTAAGGACCATTTGAAGTTACAAAGGCACTGGAAAAAGTGACTTATGACTGTTTTTCACACTTAACGACCGTTACAGCATTCCCCACGGTACCAGCTTGGCAACTGGTTCACATTTACGACGGTTGCGAGTGTCCCAGAGATCATGCGATCTCCTTTTGGGACCATCTGACCGTGGGGAAGCCAGATTCACTTAACGACCGTGTGACTAACTTAACAACTACGGCGATTCGTTTAAGAAATAAAGGTAAGAAAAGTTGCAAAATGGGGCGAATCTCACTTAACAAATTTCTCACTTAGCGGCATAAATTTTGGGCTCAATTGTTGTCGTAGGTTGAGGACACTATGTGCAGAAAGTTTTTCGCTCAGGACCGGAATTGAACATAGCAATTACGGTTGTAACTTGGGCTGGTTGTAAAAACAGGTCACCCTGTGACTGTATTCAATTTTAGGACCTTTTTTTTCACCGCGATCGTTAAGCAGAGGCGACCGTCGTTAAATGAACCCATTAGTTGCTATGGGGCAGTTTTTCCCAGGAACAAGAAGTAAAGGCTGGTTTCCAACAAAAACGTCATAAGTTGCGGGTCATGTGACCGGGACACTACGAACAGCCATAAATACAGGCTCCTAACTCAGCACCCAAAATGAGGTCATGTGACCACGGGAAAAGGCATTTGTTACTGGGTCATAAGGAGGTGTGTGTGTTTTTTTAGGAGGAGTGTCCATCAAAACTTTCAATGGTCGCTAAGTGACCAGCCGTAAGTCTAGGACTCACTGTATAGTTTCACAAAAGACGTAGAGTGGTTTGTACGGTCACTCTCTATCAAGTTGCTTATTATCGGTGATTACTAAGCGCTCTCTGTATTAGGTTGGTTTGTCTAAAGCACATTATTTTTCCTTTTTGAAAAAAAGGAAAGGATTTGGGAGTTAAGCTTTATGGGTTTTGTTGAATACAATCCAGAGACCACCCAACTTCAAACAATTCTTGAGGGGCTTTTTTGTTGTTAGCTGCGAAGTCGTGTCCGACCCATCGTGACCCCATGGACAACGTTCCTCCAGGCCTTCCTGTCCTCTACCATCTTCTGGAGTCCCTTTAAGCTCACGCCTCCTGATTCAGTGACTCCATCCAGCCACCTCCTTCTCTGTCGTCCCCTTCTTCTCTTGCCCTCCACCTTTCCCAGCATTAGGCTCTTCTCCAGTGAGTCCTTCCTTCTCCTTAGGTGGCCAAAGGATTTGAGTTTCAGCTTCAGGATTTGGCCTTCTAAAGAGCAGGCAGGGTTGATCTCCCCTAGGACTGAACAATGAAGTAAACCAGGCATACTACTTCAAAAGGGTTTCTCTGAAGCGTATGTGCTTGTCTTTATCATATTCAAATACCAGTTCTTATTTAGAGGTATGTTGGCCTGGTTTGGACCTAAATACTCAGTGCAATGAAACCTCCTAGTTACAAGATCATGGGAACTCTCATATCTGGAGAATAAATATATATATACTGTATATATATATATATATATATACATATATATATATATATATATATATATATATATATATATATATATATATATATATATATATATATATATATATATATATACACAGTATATATATACAGTATATATATATATATATATATATATATATATATATATATATATATATATATATATATATATATATATATATATATATATATATATATATATATATATATATATATATATATATATATAAAGCAGAAAAATCACTTGTTAGGTGCAGACTGAAAATTCTTTTCATAATCTCTGGTCATAATAGCTTACCTTCTTTAATGGTGGTGGCTTTGAAACGGAGATGAGCACCGGCCCCTAGAGTTGGAAACGACTAGCACGCATGTGCGGGGGAACCTTTACCTTTACCTTTAATTTCATCGGAACCCAGAAACTATAATAGAATTTCTGATGACAAACGAGAATTAATGCAGGGTCTTGATTCCTAGTTAAGCATGAAACCATAGGCTTTCCTCTTCAGATGGAATTAACTGCTCTAGGTTGCCCCCATTCTGTATGTTTTGCATTGCTGCATACAAAAAACCTGGAGAGTCAATAAATGTCCTCAGTCTGGTAAGCCATGGTTGAGTGTTGGTTTACTAGAACTGAGCTATAGCTATTGGTGATGAAGTTTTCTGTGTCTTGCATACTTGTGGATTGGTTGACATTTTTAAAAATTGCTTACTATTGTAGTGTTTATTGGAGGTGGTGACCCTTTGAGAGCTGTATGCAATAAATTTCGTTTTAATATATGCTGATTAGTGTACATTCAAAGTGACAATAAAGCTTATTCTATTCTATTCTGTTCTATTCTATTCTATTCTATTCTATTCTATTCTATTCTATTCTATTCTATTCTATTCTATTCTATTCTATTCTATTCTATTCTATTCTATTCTATTCTATTCTATTCTAGCAAGGGTGAGAAATCTTCCTGATTCCTTAATAATTGCAATTTCAGTACAGGTATTCCTCAGCTTACAACCATTTGCTCAGTGGCCGTTTGAAGTTAACAACAGCACTGAAAAGAATGACATGGCTGTTTTTCACACTTAACGACCACTGCAGCATCCCTACAGTCACATGATCTAAGTTCAGATATTTGGTAGTTGGTTTATATTTATGACGGTTGCAATGTCCTGAGGTCATGTGATCACCTTTTGCAGCCTCCTGTCAAGAAATGTTTACGGGGGACACCAGATTCACTTAATAACTGTTAGAAACTTAACAGCTACAGTCATTTGCTTAACTGTGGCAAGAACGGTCGTAAAATGGGGCAAAACTCAACTGTCTCGCTTAGCAGAAGAAATGCTGGGCTCAATTGTTGTAAATTGAGGACTCCCTGTAGTAGTAGTAGTAGTGGTAAGTAGTAGTAGTAGTAGTAATAATAATAATTAATAATAATAATAATAATAATAATAATAATAATAATAATAATAATAATAATAATAATAATTAATTAGTAGTAGTAGTAGTTGGAAGGGACCTTGGTGGTCATCTAGTCCAACCCCCTGCTCAGGCAGGAAACCCTCTACCATTTCAGACAAATGGCTGTCCAGTCTCTTCTTAAGAACTTCCAGTGCCTTGTAAGAGAAGCATTCTGTAAGTTGAGGGTCATCACACAGCTACCTGGATCTCTTTCCTAGGTTACTGCATGTCCGGAATGGCAACTGTAAATACCACTTGGGAGAAGAAACCTTCAAATTAGCACAGTCTTATATGGAAAAACTAGCAGAGCACGGCCAGCAAGCCAACAAAGCTGCACTCTACGGGGAGCTGTGTGCCCTGCTTTTTGCAAAGAGTCATTACGATGAGGTGAGTCTAGGTAATATCACTAGCACTGATGAGGTTACCTAGTTGGGGTAATGACATGTGTGCAAGAAAGTCACCAAGCTCAGAGATCAGCAAGGACCCCTCATGTCAACCCTGAGCTACAAATATTCTCCTTTATTAGTATTTGTGCGTTTGTGCGTTTATTAGATTTCTATCCCAACTTTATTATTTCGCAAGTCACACAAGGTGGCAAATATGTATCCTCCTCCTGTTTCTCCACAAAACAACTCTGTGAGGTGGATTGGGCTGAGAGAGACTGACTGGCCCAAAGTCACCCAGCTGGCTTTCCTGCCTAATATGAGAGTAGAACTTGTCGTCTCCTGGTGATTGAGCCAAACTCATCCAGCCAGCTATTATACATAGGGTGGGACTAGAATTCACAGTATCCTGGTGATTGGCTCAAAATCAATCAGCTAGCTTTCATACCTAAGGTAGCACTAGAACTCACCATTTCCTGGTGATTGGCTCAGTCACTGAGCCAGCTTTCATGCCTAAAGACAGGACTAGAACTTACTGTCTCCTAGTGATTGGCTCAAAATCAATCAGCTAGCTTTCATGCCTAAGGTAGGTCTAGAACTCATAATCTCCTGGTGACTGGCTCAAAGTCACCCAGCCGGCTTTCATGCCTAAGGTGGGACTAGAATTCACTGTCTCCTGGTGATTGACCCAAACTCACCCAGCCAGCTATTATACATAGGGTGGGACTAGAACTCACCATCTCCTGGTGATTGGCTCAAAATCAGCTAGCTTTCATGCCTAAGGTAGCACTAGAACTCATAATCTCCTGGTGACTGGCTCAAAGTCACCCAGCTGGCTTTCATGCCTAAGATGGGACTAGAACTCACCGTCTCCTGGTGATTGAGCCAAACTCATCCAGCCAGCTATTATACATAGGGTGGGACTAGAACTCACAGTATCCTGGTGATTGGCTCAAAATCAATCAGCTAGCTTTCATGCCTAAGGTAGGACTAGAACTCATAATCTCCTGGTGATTGGCCCAAACGTACCCAGCCAGCTATTATACATAGTGTGGGACTAGAACTCACAGTATTCTGGTGATTGGCCCAAAATCAGTAAGCTAGCTTTCATGCCTAAGGCAGGGCTAGAATTCACAAGTCACCTGGTGATCGGCCCAAAGTCACCCAACCAACTTTCATGCCTAAGGCAGGACTAGAACTCGCCATCACCTGGTGATTGGCCGAAAGCCGTCAGCTTTCATGCCTAAGGTGGGAGTAGAATTCACAGTTGGCTGCAGCTTCCACTTCTTGTTCTGGACCAGCTCTCTTCTCCCAACCCCTAATTAAGAGACGAGTCTGGAAAGCGTCCAAGGCTAAAAGGCTTCTGCCAAGGTTTAATGACGCAGATAACAAAACACAAGAGCTTGTCTTCTCAAACGAAAAAGTTGCTTTCAGCAACTAGCCCCTCCCCAAACACTTCTTTTATAGAGAGCTCAGGGCGTGGTCTCCCTGTGCCTCCTCCCGAGGAGTCCCATAGTCTTTCTTTGTTTGTCCCTGCTCGTCTGCCTCCTACGTCGGGCGTCCTTGAACAGGGCCAGCTGTGGGTCATCATCCTCCGCACTCTCGGGCTCACACAGCTGAGAAGAGGTCCCCGGCTGAGGACTCTGCAAAGCCTCCAAATCATCATCAGCCGGTTCGTTTCCCTCCTCCCCCACATCTGAGTCCTCCGATACATCGGACCCGGCTGTCGGACCCACCGGCTGGCCCTGAGTCACAACACTATCCCGCACCGCAGGGCCCTTCCCTCGGGTCTGCCGATCCGGATGCGGTCGGGATGGGAACTGTTCGTGAAAAGCAGTCACCAACGCAGGGGCATGAACGGCGGTCGCGTCTTCCCATGTGAAGTCCTCCGGCCCGTACCCTTTCCACTCGATCAGGTACTGGAAGCGACCTTTCAGCCAGCGGGAATCCCTGATGCTGGCGACCTCGTACTCGGGGGTGCTGCCTCCATCACGAGTTCCTGATGGTGGAGGTTCCGCCTGGCGAAGTGGACAGGCCGGTCGTTCGGGGACCAGCAAGGACCGATGGAAGACGGGGTGCACGCGCAGGGAACGTGGCAGAGTTAAACGATAGGCGACCGGGTTGATGACGGCCTCGACTGGGAACGGTCCAAGGTAACGGTGGTCCAGCTTCCTCGCCGGCCGAGTGGATGGTAGGTTCCTGGTGGACAGCCAGACCCGATCCCCCACCGATAGTGGAGGCGTATCCCTTCTCGACCGATCGGCGAACCTCTTGTAGTCGGCCTTGGCCTTCTCCAGCTGCCGTCGCACCAACCGATGGATCGCCTGTAACTCCGCCATGAATTCGTTCGCTGCCGGCTCCGGTGAGTCCACGGGAGAAAGAGGGAAGAACCTGGGGTGATAACCCACGTTGGCCAAGAACGGTGTCATCTGCGTGGAGGTGTGTTGCGAGTTATTAAAGGCAAACTCGGCTATGGCCAAATAGTCCACCCAGTTGTCCTGCTGCAGGTTAACATAGCAGCGCAGATACTGCTCTAAGATGCCGATGACCTTCTCGGTACCCCCGTCGGTCTGAGGATGATGCGCGGACGAGAGGCAAACCTTAATGTCCAACGCCCGCATCAACTCCTGCCAGAAGCGGGCTGTAAACTGGGCCCCCCTATCGGAGACGACCCTGTCGGGAAGGCCGTGCAGCCGGAACACCTGTTGGATGAACATGCGACTAGTGGCGCGAGCTGACGGTAAGCCGCGACAGGGGATGAAGTGCGCCATCTTGGTCAACATGTCCACCACCACAAACACTGTCGTGAAGCCGGAGGATGGGGGTAGATCCGTCAGAAAGTCCATGGACACAGCCCCCCAGGGTCTCTTGGGCGTTGGCAAAGGCTGCAGTAAACCAGGCGGGGCCCCTGTCGCTGACTTGGCCTGCCTGCATGGGACGCAGGAGGTGACATAAGACTGGACATCGTGTCGGACTCGGGGCCACCAGAAAGTACGGGAGACCAGGTTCAGAGTCTTGAACAGGCCAAAATGCCCCGCAGCCGGGTTATCATGACATTGGCTGAGGACGAGTCCCCTGAGTGGCCCTCCTGGAACATAGAGCCGGTCACGATAATACAGGAGTCCATCCGTGACCGACCAAGGCGAATCTGGCCCCACCTCTTCCTTCCGCTGAGCCACCCACGCCTCCTGCTGCTGCGCCTCCCGGATCCGAGCCCGTATATCCACCGGCTCCCGTACCGCAGCGAAAGACTCGACGGGGATCACTGTCCTGGGCGGAAGCTTGTCTTCCACTCGGGTGTACTCGGGCTTCCTGGACAGAGCATCCGCTCTCTGGTTGTGCCCGCTTGGTATATATCGCACCCGAAAGTCAAACCTCGCAAAGAAGAGGGACCACCGGATCTGGCGTTGGTTCAAATTCCGAACGGTCTGCAGACTTTCCAGATTCTTGTGGTCCGTCCGGACCTCGATTTGATGCCGCGCCCCCTCCAGATGATGCCTCCAAGCCTCGAACGCCGCCTTGATGGCCAGCAGCTCCTTCTCCCAGATGGTATAGTTGCGCTCCGAGGGATTCAATTTCCGAGAGTGATACGCGCAAGGGAAAAGGGTACCGTTGGGCGTCGCTGCCTGGAGTAACACGGCCCCAATGGCAATGTCGGAGGCGTCCGCCTCCACGACAAACGGCCGTTGCGGGTCAGGATGCTTCAAGATGGGCTCCTTCATGAAGGCGTCCTTCAAAGCTTGGAACGCCTGTTGTTCGGGGGCGTTCCACTGGAACCGAGTCTTCTTCTGCAGGAGCCGGGTGAGGGGGGCTGTCAAGGCAGCAAAGCCAGGGATGAATGTCCGATAGTAGTTGGCAAATCCAAGAAGTCGCTGAACATCCTTCACGCGACGCGGGGGTTGCCAACTCTGCAACGACTCAACTTTACTTGGATCCATGGCGATGCCCTCGGGAGAAATGCGGTGGCCCAAGAAATCAATGGTCACCTGGTAGAACTGGCACTTCTCCAACTTGGCAAACAGCCGATGTTTCCGGAGGCGCTGCAGGACCTGACGGAGATGCTGATGATGCGCTTCACGCGACGGGGAGTAAATCAGGATGTCGTCCAGGTAAATCACAACAAACTGGTCCAACAGATCCCGAAAGATGTCGTTCATAAAATGCTGAAACACAGCGGGGGCGTTGGTCAGGCCAAACGGCATCACCGTGTACTCGAAATGTCCATAGCGAGTACCAAACGCTGTCTTCCACTCATCACCCGGCCGAACCCTGACGAGGTTGTACGCTCCACGCAGGTCCAGTTTCGTGAAGATCTTAGCCTCCCGGAGTCGGTCCAAGAGCTCGGGGATGAGGGGCAGCGGGTAGCGGTTACGCACCGTGATAGCGTTGAGTTTCCGGTAGTCACAGCAAAGCCGTAACTCGCCCGACTTCTTTTTGACGAAGAGCACGGGCGCAGACACTGGCGAGG
The DNA here is from genome assembly GCF_964194415.1 of Vipera berus. Lineage (NCBI taxonomy): Eukaryota > Metazoa > Chordata > Lepidosauria > Squamata > Viperidae > Vipera > Vipera berus. Next base: position 357,041,361 of record NC_138202.1, read on the forward strand.
ACGAGGGCCGGATGAATCCACGAGCCAAGTTCTTTGTCAGGAAGTCCCGCAATGCGGCCAACTCGGGCTCCGACATGGAGTACAAACGCCCCACTGGGAGAGGCGCATCAGGGACTAGGTCAATGGAGCAGTCGTAGGGCCTGTGCGGGGGTAATTGGTCCGCCTCTGACTCGCTGAACACGTCAGCAAAGTCGGACAGTACGGGAGGCAAGGAAACCCCTGAGGAACCCTCCACCTGGCCGGCACAGATATGGCGGGTGTGGTCCACGCACTGCAAACTTGGGAAGGTGACCAAGTTCTGAGACCAATAGATCTGTGGATCATGCGCCCGGAGCCACGCCAGTCCCAAGACCACGGGGAAGTGCAGATCCGAAGTGACGTAAAACTGAATGGCCTCCACATGGGTACTGATGGCCATACACACGGGTTGCGTGGCGGCCGTGATAGGCCCGGACAGGAGCACTCGACCATCGATGGTCTCCACAAGCATGGGCGGATCCACCGGACACTGGGGAACAGCCCATTTGGCCACAAAGGCCGAATCCATAAAGTTAGTGGTAGCCCCAGAGTCAATTAAGGCATGGACCGGAATCCCCTCTGGCTTGCCAGGAAGGATCAGTCGTGCCTCCAAAATCAAATGCCGTGGAGGTTCACAGGCACCGTCGGAACGGCGTCGCTCGGCGTGATCGTTGTGGGTCGCCCGATCTTTCACACCGTCTAGATCGGGCTCGGGCCGTTTCCCGATAGCAAAGCAGGGGACTTTCTCGGAGCAGGCTTGGTCACTGACGCCCGCTGACGCTTCTTTGGGCAAGAAGCAGCCAAATGTCCAGGGTCCCCACAGTAAAAACACAACCCCTCCGATCGTCGTCTGTCCATTTCCGTCACCGATAGACGGGACCTGGCGGCACCCAGCTCCATTGGCTCCTCCCTCTGGACTGGGGCCTCACGCACAACAGGGGCGGCAGGGGTCTGTGGGGTGGCACGGCGACTCTTACGCTGCTGCAGCCGGGCATCGATCCGCAGACAAAGATGGATCAGCCCATTCAGATCTGAGGGAATGTCCACGCGGGCCAGCTCATCCAACATCTCCTCTGACAAGCCATCCTGAAAGGCATCCACGAGCGCAGCCTCATTCCAGGCGGAATCCTGGCTAAGCAGCCGGAAATCGCTGATATAGGCCTGTAGGGGGCGCTGACCCTGCCTCAAAGCTTTCAGACGTCGGGTGGCGGTCTGCGCCTTAATCGGGTCCTCGTACATGAGGCGCATATGGTCACAAAACCCCCCAAAGTTATCCAACAAAGGGCTAGGCTGTGCCAACAGAGGCGTGCCCCAACGAGCTGCATCTCCCGACAGAAGGCTCAACACGAATCCCACCTTATCTCGGTCAGTGGGGAAATCAGCTGCTCTCACGCTGATATAAAGCTGGCATTGTCCCAGGAAGGCAGGAAACAGTTCTGGTTTACCAGCAAACTTATCCGGCATAGCTAACTGACATTTCCTCCTGGGTGGGGGGGCAGCATGTACCTGAGCCTGCAGTTGTGCCACCTGAGTGGCCAGCAAGGTGAGTTGCTGGTTGAGCTGGGCATTCTCGGCAAGAAGCTGCTCCATCGTAGTATTAAGGGGTGAGTGGCTGAAAGCAAACTGTTCTGGACCAGCTCTCTTCTCCCAACCCCTAATTAAGAGACAAGTCTGGAAAGCGTCCAAGGCTAAAAGGCTTCTGCCAAGGTTTAATGACGCAGATAACAAAACACAAGAGCTTGTCTTCTCAAACGAAAAAGTTGCTTTCAGCAACTAGCCCCTCCCCAAACACTTCTTTTATAGAGAGCTCAGGGCGTGGTCTCCCTGTGCCTCCTCCCGAGGAGTCCCATAGTCTTTCTTTGTTTGTCCCTGCTCGTCTGCCTCCTACGTCGGGCGTCCTTGAACAGGGCCAGCTGTGGGTCATCATCCTCCGCACTCTCGGGCTCACACAGCTGAGAAGAGGTCCCCGGCTGAGGACTCTGCAAAGCCTCCAAATCATCATCAGCCGGTTCGTTTCCCTCCTCCCCCACATCTGAGTCCTCCGATACATCGGACCCGGCTGTCGGACCCACCGGCTGGCCCTGAGTCACAACACTTCTTTCCAGTAACACCCCCAAGTTTTAGTTGTCCTCCCTCCGACAAATAATTCTGCGCTGTCTGGAGGAGCCCGACTCCCATCACACTTCCGTCAGCGAGAGTCACCTTGAAAACAAATCAGTGAATAAGATTAGTGCAGTCCTGAAAATAGCTTCTGCATTCAGAACGATTCTCTTGGCTTTGTGTTTGACAATAAGGCAGCCTGGGTTGTGCTGATGGGGCGATTGTGGGGACTGAAGTTCAGCTTCTCCAAAGGTGCCACTTAGTGGAAGACCGTTGTAAAAATGTTGGGTGTGACCAGCATGTGTTTCTTTTAAATCAATGTAGCCTTAGTAACAAATGCTTTTCCAAACTTTTGTTGTGTGCCCCATAGGCTTACAAATGGTGCATAGAAGCAATGAAGGAGATCTCGGTTGGCTTGCCTGTAAAAGTAGTAGTGGATGTTTTACGACAAGCTTCAAAGGTAAGTTGAACAATTACTTATATCAGGGGTCCTCAACCTGGGCAACTTTAAGGCTTGTGGACTTCAACTCCCAGAATTCTGGGAGTTGAAGTCCACAAGCCTTAAAGTTGCCAAGGTTGAGTACCCCTGACTTATACGTCGCTGAAGAGGACAGGAAACAGGACCATTTTTCTTTGAGGATAGAGCCTATGAGAACCAGATTTCTTGAGAGAGAAAAATAAATATTTGCAAAATTCATAAAACTCTTCCCAGAGGCAGAGGGAAGAATACAGGTAGTCTTTCACTTACGACCCACAATTGAGCCCAAAATTCATGTTGCTAAGTGAGACATTTGTTAAGTGAGCTTTGCCCCGTTTTACGACCTTTCTTGCCACAGATGTTAAGTGAATCGCTGCAGTTTTTAAGTTAGTAACGCAGTTGTTAGGTGAATCTAATTTTCCCATTGACTGCGGTTGACGGAAGGTCACAAAAGGGGATCACATGACCCTGGGACACTGCGACTTTCATAAATATGAGTCCGCGGCCACACCTCCGAATTTTGATCACAAGATCATGGGGATGCTCCTAAGTGTGAAAAACGGTCCAAAGTCACTTTTTTCAGTGCCACTGTAGCTTTGAACAGTAAATGAACTGTTGTAAGTCGAGGACTACCTGTACCTGAACATTGGCCCTCTGCCTGCGTCATGGTTCCGACAGATGAAACTCTTCAAAAGAACTTCGAGGCATTGTTTTCCTTAAAGAATCTTTATTTTGAGTAGCATAATATCGGCACTTCCATAATCGAAGCCCCAAAACTGAATTCCCCTCCCCTGGGCACAAAGTAGCAAAGCACAAGTCCCTCCTCCAATTAACGGTCATAAATATCAGCCTTGGTGGAGCAGTGGGCTAATGCCTCCTTAAGTAACACCAGCTGCCTGCAATTAGTGCAGTTTCGCATCCCACCAGGCTCAAGGTTGACTCAGCCTTCCATCCTTCCGAGGTAGGTAAAATGAGGACCCAGATTGTTGGGGGCAATTAAGCTGACTTTGTAATAATGCCGCTTGGGGGTGTGTGTGAAAGCCCTAATAAGCAGGCATATACATAGAATGAAGGCTACTGCTAAGCTTGTAAGCCGCCCTGAGTCTTCGGAGAAGGGCGGGATATAAATGGAATAAAAATAAAAAAATAAATAAATCACATTCCCCAATTAGCTTGAAGAAGTGCAAGCTTCCTCTCCATTTCTCCAGCCCACCAATTCTTTATCAGCTCTGAGCTCAGTGACCTTGATTCTCACGCTAGGTTTAGTGTTGTTATGTCTAGCTGGACTCTCATTCACATCCCCCCCCTCCCAGTATCATCTAACTTTAAAAGCGAAAAGGAAAAGATGGCTACAATTCCATCTGTTGTCAATGCGAAAACATCCGATGTTAGCAGCGTTGACATCCCACACACACTGTAGTTCAGATCACAGGTTGAGTTTTAGGAGCTCATTCTCGGCAAGGGGGACAGCAACGAGAAGACAGGCCTTTGAGTATCTGTAGAGTCTTAATTTCTTCCGTCTGTTTTAGGCTTGCGTTGTGAAACGTGAATTTAAGAAAGCTGAGCAGTTGATAAAACACGCAGTGTACCTAGCACGGTATGTATACGTTCTCTTGGAATGCTCTAACATGTCAAAATCTTCTGGGAAGATTTTTGTGATGTACTTACCTGGGGTATTTTATGTTTTTAATCTTTCAGGGAGCATTTTGGAGCCAAACATCCTAAATATTCGGACACTCTCCTCGACTATGGTTTTTATTTGCTCAACGTAGATAACATATGCCAGTCAGTTGCAATTTATCAGGTATGGCTTTGGTTTTGTAATTTATTGCGAGCCAGTAGCATACGTTACTATCATTACGTTGCAAAGCTTTCTTCTCCCATTCCTTCTCTGCATGCCTAATTTTGAACGTAATCTCAAGTAGAGCAGAAGCTGGCAATCTGAGGCAAGACAGAAAAAAATAAAGAAAAAAAAATAAAATAGTATAAAAACAATATACAGGTAGTCCTTGACATACAACCACAACAGAGCTCAGAATTTACGTTGCTAAGCCAGGCAATTGTTAAGTGAGTTTTGTCCCATGTTATTAGTTTTTTTGGGGGGACAGTTAAAACGAATCAGTGGAGTTGTTAAGTGAATCAGTGCAGTCATTAAGCAAATCTGGTTTCCGCCATTACTTTGCTTGCTGGAAGCCAGCTGAGATGGTTGCAAATGGTGATCACATGGCCTCAGGACAGTGCAACTGTCATAAATACACGCCATTTGCCAAGTGTCCGAATTTTGATCACCTGGCCATGGGGATGCTACAATGGTCATAAGTGCAAAAAGCAATCGTGAAGTACTTTTTTTCAGCGCTGTTGTAATTTTGAACGGTCACTAAACAAATGGTTGTAAGTCGAGGACTACATGTGCTTTATGCAGTCCTCTACTCTTTGCAGCAGAGCCAAAAGATCAGCCTTCAATTAATTTGCCTATAGATACAGCTCGTTCCTCTTAGCCTTAGAAGAGCATGGGCTTTGCTATGATTTTTATATACCTGCCCTTTATATAAAGGAGGTGGTTTGGGTTTTTTTGTTTCCGTTTGTGTCTCTCTTGAGTGTTGTGTAGATACTGTTTATCTCTGTGTGCCTGTTGATGGCCGCCACTCAGACATATTGCAGACAAACAACACCCACGTAACTGTTCAAAAGAGACAATGAAAAAGCCAAAAAAGGGAAAAAAAGGCCAAAACAGCTCCTTGCCAGCAAGCAATACCCAGAATAGGCTAGGGCAGGGGTTAGGCAACCTTGGCTCTTTTATGACTCGTGGACTTCAACTCCCAGAATTCCTGAGCCAGCATGACTCACCATGGAAACCTCTCCTTTTCTTCTCAGCGTGGCTGGCTCAGGAATTCTGGGAGTTGAAGTCCACGAGTCAGAAAAAGAGCCAAGGTTGCCTACCCCTGGGCTAGAGATTACTGTTAACACTAGGCCAGCAGTCAAGAAGTAAACAATACACCAGTCAAGGAACTACTAGTGCAGGAAACTAAGCAGCAGTAAACAAGCCCAGGCCAGAGCCACCAAAAACAGTCCCTCCAACGTTGACAGGGCAAGCAGTGTATATAAAATGAGAGCAATCCCCTGTTTTCCTGAAGGTAAAGCCTACCCTGATTTTTGGGGGTGGTCCTACCTTGATTTTTGGGGGTGGTCCTAATATAAGCCCTAACCCCCCAAAATAAGCCCTAGTTTCGGGGTGAGGTACATACCTAAAAATCAAGCTGGGGTGAGGGAGTGGATCTGCTCCCTGCGCCTCACACCCACTTGCCTTGCAGCCAGGCCTCTCCTCACTGGCCCACTTCTTCCGGGGCGTCTTCTGCAGCCAGGCCTGCATTTCTGAAAAGGCCACTGCAGCCGAGAACCGAGAGATGGATTGAATCCATAGCTCGGTATTCCTCTGCAGAGGCCTTCCGGAAAAGCCGGACTGTGAAATGCAGGCCCGAATGAAGCTGCTCCTTCGGCTGCAGAAGTGGATCAGCTGGGCAGGTCTGTCGGTGCAGGAGGGGAGTAAAAAAAGACACACCCCTGCCTCTTTTGGAGGAAAAAAAAAGACCCGGTATTATTTTCGGGGAAACACAGTAGCACTGATGATGTTAGCTAATTGGGTCTGCAAGAAAATCACCTAACTCAGAGAGCACCAAGGACCTCACATTTTAAAATAAATCATATAGTAGGTAGTATTAGTCTTCCTAACCGTTCTGACCATGGGATGGAAAAGAAAAGAGTAAGGGGATTATAGCTTCACTTTTCCACGGTTACTTCTGATGGAAGACTTTAGCCTAGCCCAGAGATAGGCAACCTTGGGTCTTTTATGACTCGTGGACTTCAACTCCCAGAATTCCTGAGCCAGCATGGGGGAAACCATGGTCCCTTCATGACTCGTGGACTTCAACTCCCAGAATTCCTGAGCCGGCATGGCTCAGCAGGGAAACCTCTCCCTTTCTCCTCAGCATGGCTGGCTGAGGAATTCTGGGAGTTGAAGTCCACAAGTCTTAAAGTTGCCAAGTTTGGAGACCCCTGAACTAGGCCTTACACAGCTAAACTGGCTAAGCCAGGGTTAGGCAACCTTGGGCTCTTTTATGACTCGTGGACTTGAATTCCTGAGCTGGCATGGCTCAGCATGGAAACCTCTCCCATTTCTTCTCAGCATGGCTGGCTCAGGAATTCTGGGAGTTGAAGTCCACGAGTCATAAAAGAGCCCAAGGTTGCCTAGCCCCAGCCTAGCTAATTCCATTGGAATGTTCCAAGTAAGGCTGTCTTTTCCCAAACTTGAAACAAATTTCCTTTTTTCCAGTCTTGTGTGCTTAAATAATAAGGCATGGCATTTAGGAAGCCACTACTATGTTAAAACATTCGGTACAAGAAGGTTGCCAATCCTAGGGTAAATGGGCAGGAGGATTCTGTTTGCAGCTAATCCGATGTTAAATATGTAAAAAAAAATAGTTTTGACTGCAAATTGAGTTAGTGGCTTAGATGTTTTGCACTAATCATTTCAGACAGCCTTGGACATCAGACAGTCGGTGTTTGGCGGCAAAAACATCCATGTAGCTACAGCCCATGAAGATCTGGCATACTCTTCTTACGTTCACCAATACAGTTCGGGAAAATTTGACAATGCACTGTGAGTACTGTATTCATTTAGGGCCCAAATGATTTTTTTTGTTTCTTTTATTTCAAAGTCTTATTTAGATGTTAGAAAAGCATGTTTTGCTGAGATAGTAAATTCCAGAATTCATGTCGCCCTTTTGCCACCATGAGAGAGAATTTCTCTTTGTCCTACATCTTTTTTCCTGTTTTACTCTCTAAATTAAGGAGTTATAAAAATACTCAGCCGCCATTTGTTTTTTTTAGGTTTTGAGACACTGTGCTGTGCAGGTAGTCCTCAACGTACAACTAGTCTTTTAGCCACCATTCAAAGTTACAACAGCATAGATAAAAGTGACTGGCAGCTGGCCCTCAGACTTACAAGTATCCCCGCAGTCACGTGATCAAAACATGGGCACTTGGCAACTGGCATGTATTTACGACAGCTGCAGCGCTCCTGGGCCAGGTCATTGCCATTTGTGACCATCCCAGCCAGCTTCCAACAAAGGGAGAAGCCAGATTCACTTAATGACTGCACGATTCACATACCGTATTTTCTGGCGTATAAGACGACTTTTTAACCCATGAAAATCTTCTCAAAAGTCAGGGGTTGTCTTATACGCTGGGTGCTGAAACTTTAGGGACAGGGCTGGCTGGAAAACCTGGAGCGGATCTCCCATTTGGTCTGCGCAGGGAAAGCGGGACCAATTGGAGAAGAAGCTACAGTCTGTGATTTTTTACAGGCTGGGGTCTGGGCGTCTTTCCTTCTAAAGTTGAAGAGCAGCTGCAGTCTATCCCAACTTGAAAGGCAGGTGGGGAATGCCAGAGCAGCTGCTTAGCTCTAAGGACACATTTGACTCAGGAACTGGGCGGGCTGGCTGGAAAACCTGGAGCGGATCTCCCATTTGGTCTGTGCATGGAAAGCTTTAGAGTGAATTAGGAAAAGTTTAATCCACTTGCACTGTTTTATGTTTACATATGTGATGACAAACAGCCTTATGTTTATAAGTGACAGTTTTCCTACTAAGTACCTGCATGTCAGAAGCATTTGAATTAAAATTACCGTATTAAAATCAAATCGGATGTTTTTTAATTTTTATTTGGTGTGCGTTGGAAGAGGGGTAGTCTTATATAGCGAGTATAGCCCAAACCCTATAATTTAACAGGAAATGTAGGGGGTCGTCTTATACGCCGGAAAATACGGTAACTACTGCCCTGATTTGCTTAACAAATCTCTACATAGGGCTGCCCTTGAATACCACATGGAAGCATCAACTGGCTCAGACTGCAGCTGTACAAGCAAATGATGGGCATGCCTCTCAGTATGTGCATATAAGACTTCTGCTTCCTGAGCTGAATTGGTTGCTAATTTGCTTCCGGGTACCATTCCAGGGGATTCCTGGAATAAATGGCATAGTGCAGCGTTATGGGTGGACTTCCAACTCCCAGAATTCTGGGAATTGAAGCCCACCCATCTTAAAAGCGACCAAGACTGAGTGAAAGGAACAGGAGAGGAGAGGAAGCACCGTATTTTTGCCACCATCAGGACCTATTCCTGGTTTCAAGTGGGAAAGTTGTGGCTTTTCACCGAGTCGCACTGATGGGGGGCCGGCAAAGTTCCAGGATAAAGACCAGGAGCTCAAGTGTCCGTCTTGCTTGTTTTTTTTTTATCTTTAGATTCCATGCAGAACGTGCGATTGGCATCATCACCCACATTCTCCCAGAAGATCATCTCCTGCTCGCCTCCTCCAAACGAGTTAAAGGTATTACCTGCCATGGGAAGGAAACAGAAATGGCTACTGATGGTTTTACAGCAGTGATAGCAAACCTTATAGAGACCGAGTGCCCAAACTGCAACCCAAAATCCACTTATGTGCCGTCGGGTGCCGGGTGGGCGTGGCCCATTGGGTGGGCATAGCTGCAGTGGTAACGGCAGACTGGGTGGGACTAAAAAGTTCAATCAATCAATTCCAACTTTGCGAAATCTTTTTTTCCCCGCTAGAAGCTGAAATTGAATCGATTGAACCCTTTTTTTTTTTTTTGCACACAGCGGTGGAGGCCTAAAAGCGAAAAAGTTTTATTAAACCCAGTTGAAGGCCTAGGACTGGGGCGACGATGCGCGTGTCCACAGAGAGGGCTCTGCGTGCCACCTGTGGCACACGGGCCACAGGTTCGCCACCACTGCTTTAGAGAATTCAGCGCTCTGAGGAAACAGCACTAATAGAGATAAGAAACACGCCTTTGTGAGTTCCTTGAACAAGAGAGCTAGTTTGGTCTAGTGCAGGGGTAGGCAACCTCGGCTCTTTTATGACACGTGGACTTCAACTCCCAGAATTCCTGAGCCAGCCATTCCTGAGAGAAAAGGGGAGAGGTTTCCAAGCTGAGCCATGCTGGCTCAGGAATTCTGGGAGTTGCAAGTCCACGCGTCATAAAAGAGCCAAGGTGGCCTAGCCCTGGCCTAGTGGTTAAGGCTTGAAACTGGGAGACTGTGAATTCTGATCTCACCTTAGACATGAAAACCAAAGCGATCACTGGGAGACGGTGAGTTCTAGCCCCGCCTTAGACCTGAAAGTTAGCTGGGTGACCTTGGGCCAATCAACCAGGAGACAGTGAGTTCTAGTCCCGCCTTAGACATGAAAGCCAACTGGGTGACTTTGGACCAATCACCAAGAGACCTGAGTTCTAATTCCGCCTTCGGCATGAAACAGCGGACTGGGTGACTTTGGGCCAGTCACTCTCAGCCCAGCCCACCTCGCAGGGTTGTTGTGGGGAAATGGAAGGATGAAGGAGTGTGTATGTTTGCTACCTTGCGTTACTTATAAAGCAATAAAGGTGGGAGACAAATAAATGTGTCTTGGGAAGACCAGAACTGGACCCAAGGGCTGATTGTTGGAAGGCCTGTTAACATAGCTGAGGGGTTGTTAAGAAAAACAGCTGAAATGAGAGAGAGCTGGCTTAAAGCATCAATTTGAAGTTACGGGACAGCGAAATGGCTAGTAGATAACTTACAAATCCCGGCTGCCAGCAATAAGAAGCACCCAGCCTCCTAGCACATTCATTTCCTTATACTGTAAAGTATTTTTAACGTTTCTTTAGAAATCTGTCGGAATAGGTTGGCACCCTTAAAGCGGCAACCTTTCCCCCAGAACCTTGAATCTCTTATCTCCGTAAGGGCCCAGCTCTGCCCGGACTGAATTTCTCCAAATCATTTCCAAATTCCTGTTAACGATCGCCGGTTAAGATTTAAGCAATAGAAAAGATTTGTCTTCAGAAGCTTCGGAAGGAAATGTATTATGTATCTGAGAGCCCCCCACCTCCAGAGTCGCCTTATAAGGAGACATGGGCAGCATAGAAATTTAGTAAATAATAAATAGTTTAGATCAGGGGTAGGCGACCTCGGCTCTTTGATGACTCATGGACTTCAACTCCCAGAATTCCTGAGTCAGCTATGCTGACTCAGGAATTCTGGGAGTTGAAGTCCATGAGTCATCAAAGAGCCGAGGTCGCCTACCCCTGGTTTAGATCATCAGCCATCAAAAGAACAACCACTGCCGCTTTCCCAACTCTCAGTGCTTCTTATATTATGCATTCCAGGTAGTCCGCAACTGAAAGCCATTCATTTAGTGGTGGTTTGAAGTTACAGTGGCACTGGTGTTTTGCACGTACGACCGCAGCGGCATCCCCGTGGTCATGCGATCAGAATTCAGCTGCTTGATGACTGACTCGTATTTTACAACAGCGTCCTGGGGTCACGTGATCCCCTTTTGCGACCTCCTGACAAAGGCGATGGGGGAAGCCAGATCGACTTTGCAGCCATGCGTTTACTAACTTAACCACTGTAGCCATTCCCTTAGCAGCTGTGACAAGAAAGGCCGTGAAAGTGAGGCAAAACCTCATTTAACAACTGCCTCGCCTAGCGACAGAAATGTTGGGCTCCAGGGTGGTCCTAAGTCGAGGACCTGTAATATTACAGTTATCTGTGCAAAATATTCCGAGGGGGGAATCATTTCTGAAGACTTTCTAATGGTCTGCCAGGAAGCAATCTGGGGGTTTTGCACATCATTTTGAAATCATTTATAGGTAGTCCTCAACTTACGACCACAATGGAGCCCAAAATTTATGTTGCTCAGCGAGAGAGTTGTTCAGTGACTTTTGTCCCATTTTACAACTTTTCTTGCCACGGTTGTTAAGTGAATCTCTCTCTCTCTCTCTCTCTCTCTCTCTCTCTCTCTTCCCTCCCTCCCTCTTCCCTCTCTCTCCTTCCCTCCCTCCCCTCCCCCTCTCTCTCCCATCTCTCCTTCCCTCCCTCCCCCTCCCTTTCCCCTCTCTCCCTCCCTCCTTCCCTCCCTGTCCCTCCCTCCCCCTCTGTTCTCTCTCGCCCCTTTCCTCCCTCTCCCCTCCCCCTCTTCTTCCCTCTCTCCCTTCCCCCTCTCTCTGTTCTCTTTCCCTTCCCTCCCTCTCCCCCTCCCTTACTTTCCCTCCCTCTCTCCCCCCCTCTGTTCTCTCTCCCTCCCTCTCTCTCCCCTCTCTCCTTCCCTCCCTCTCCCTCCCTTTCCCCTCCCTCCCTCCCTGTCCCTCCCTCTCCCCTCCCCCTCTCTCTGTTCTCTCTCCCCCTTCCTCCCTCTCCCCCTCCCTCTCTCCCCTCCCCCTCTTCTCTCTCTCCTCCCTCCCTCCCTCTCCCTCTCTCCCCTCCCTCTCTCTCTGTTTTCTTTCCCCTCCTTCCCTCTCTCCCCCTCCCTCACTTTCCCTCCCTCTCTCTCCCCCCTCTGTTCTCTCTCCCTCCCTCTCTCTCCCCTCTCTCCTTCCCTCCCTCCCCCTCTCCCTCCCTTTCCCTTCTCTCCCTCCCTCCTTCCCTCCCTCTCCCCTCCCCCTCTCTCTGTTCTCTTTCCCCTCCCTCCCTCTCTCCCCCTCCCTCACTTTCCCCCTCTCTCTCCCCCCCTCTGTTCTCTCTCTCTCTCTCTCTCTGTAACCGTATGGTAAGATTTGTGCCCCTTTTGTTTCCCCCTTTGAAAGCGCTCATCTTGGAGGAGATTGCCATCGACTGCCACAATAAGGAAACCGAGCAAAGGCTACTCCAGGAAGCTCACGACCTCCACCTCTCCTCTCTCCAGCTGGCCAAGAAAGCGTTTGGGGAATTCAACGTTCAGACAGCGAAACACTACGGCAACCTTGGCCGACTTTATCAGTCCATGAGGAAATTCAAGGTAAATCCAGCCTCATCGCAGCTAGTGGGCCTTTTTGTCATAAGAAACAGGTAGTCTGGACTGGTTTCAGTCAAAAACATCACAAATTGCGGTCATCCGGGATGCTGCAAACAGCTGTCGTCGTTGCACGGGCCAGTTTTGCAAAGTGCCGACGATGCAGTAAGGCGTTTGCAGGGGGGAGCAGTGGGGTAACTTCAAAACGGGGTTCAAAAGCTTTGGCGGGTTCGTCGTAACTTCGAATGGTTGCTAAGTGGCCTTAAGTTAAGGACTACCTGTATTTTCTTTGTAATGTATTACTTTGTAATAATATTTGCTAATTAATTTTGTGGGTTGCTTTTTTCTATCACCAAAGCTACGAAACTTCATTGTTCACACGACAACTACAGGTCACAAATGAGATGGTTGGTTTGATGTTCAGGTTTTCTGCATTCCTTGCCTGTTTGTTTGTGTTTTTTTTTAATTAAGGAGCATGAAAATAACTTCTACTTCGCTTTTATTCTTTCTTGTTTTTTTGTTTTTAAAAAAATGCATATGATTTTTTTTATGGCTCCCCTAGATAAGACAGACCTGTTAATATTATGTTAGGACAGGGATAGGGAACCTTGGCTCTTTTATGACTCATGGACTCCAACTGTCCCTCCCTCTCCCCTCCCCCTGGCTCAGGAATTCTGGGAGGTGGAGTCCATGAGTCATAAAAGAGCCAAGGTTGCCTATCCCTGTGTTAGGATAAGTCAGCTAACAACCTGCTCAATTAGAGGTGGTCCTGGACTTAGGGCTCCAATTGAGCCCAAAATTTCTATTGCTCAGTGAGACAGTTATTGAGTGAGTTTTGCCCCATTTTACGACCTTTTTTTGCCACTTCTTCAATGAATCCCTGCAGTTGTTAAATTAGTCACATGGTTGTTAAGTGGATCCGGCTTCCCCATTGACTTTGCTTGTCAGAAGGTCGCCAAAGGGCACTCCCAGGACACTCGCAGCCGTCATAAATACAAGCACCTGAGTTTTGATCCTGTGACCACACGGATGCTGCTAAGGTCGTAAGTGTGAAAAATGATCACGAGTCAACTTTTTTCAGTGCCGTTGTGACTTCGACCGGTCACTAAACGAATGGTTGCAAGTGGAGGACTGCCTCTATGTAGAAGGGAGGCAGGTGTATCGTTGAAACGGCAGCATGGACCCAGCTGTTAAAAAAAGTCTGGATTGGAAGAAATAGTAGTGGTCATGGGAATTAAGTACTCCTACTTCCTTCTCTTCACCTCACTGCTTAATTTAGACAGGGACCTTTTTCAGCATCCCCAAGAATAGAATAAAGTTTCACAGATGTTCACAGCCAGCATGGAGCAGGTTCAAATTCAGCCACTCCACCACGTCTTCCAAATTAGCCCAATCCATCTCAATGTTCTTCCTTCGGCCAATTTCCCAGGTGCCCTCTTGTCTGAAAAGTTTTAAGCTTGGCTTTTTGTTTTCGATTTTTAAGAACATTAGCTTGTATTCCCAAGCAGGCAGAGACATGGCGGGGGGGTGGGAACAGCCATTAACAACTCCTGCGTCAGTACCTTAACCATTTTGGCTATTGCAGGAAGCGGAAGAAATGCACATCAAAGCAATTCAGATCAAGGAGCAGCTGCTTGGTCAAGAAGATTACGAAGTCGCTCTTTCGGTGGGACACCTCGCCTCGCTCTACAACTATGACATGAATCAGTACGAAAACGCTGAAAAGCTTTATTTGAGATCCATCGCAATTGGTGGGTCATTTCTTTAACTGTTCGGGAGGAGGGTGGAGATCAGGGGCCCTGGATGCTCCTTAACCCTCATTTATAGAAAATTGATAGACAGACAGACAGATAGATACTGTATATAGATTGGATGGATGGATGGACAGACGGACGGACGGACAGACAGACAGACAGACAGACAGATAGATAGATAGATAGATGTGGATGGATAGGTAGATAAGTAAATAGGTGGCTGGATGGATGAATAGATGGTGGATGAATGGAGATAGATAGATAGATACAGTTGCAAGAAAAAGTATGTGAACCCTTTGGGATTACGTGGAGTTTTGCATGAATTGGCCATAAAATGCGCTCTAAATGTCATGTAAGTCACAACAATAGAAAAACACAGTCTGCTTAAAATAATACTACACAAACATTAGCTGTTGTCATGTTTTAATTGAACATAAGATGGAAACATTCACAGTTCAGGGTGGAAAAAGTATGTGAACCTTTGGACTTAAGAACTGGTTGACCCTCCTTTGGCAGCAATAACCTCAACCAAACGTTTCCTGTAGTTGCAGATCAGACCTGCACAACGATCTGGAGTAATTTTGGACCACTCCTCTGCACAAAACTGTTTCAGGGTAGCAATATTCTTGGGATGTCTGGTGTGAATCGCTCTCTTAAGGTCATGCCGCAGCATTTCAATCGGGTTGAGGTCAGGACTCTGACAGGGCCACTCCAGAAGGCGTATTCTGTTCTGTTGAAGCCATTGTTTTGTTGAATTACTTGTATGCTTTGGGTCATTGTCCTGTTGCATCACCCATCCTCTGCGGAGCTTCAGTTGGCAGACAGATAGTCGTACGTTTTCCTGCAAAATGTCCTGATAAACTCTGGAATTCATTTTCCCATCAATGACAACAATCCGTCCAGGCCCTGAGGCAGCAAAGCAGCCCCAAGCCATGATGCTCCCTCCGCCATGTTTTACAGTGGGGATGAAGTTTTGATGTTGGTATGCTGTGCCTTTTTTTCTCCACACATAGCATTGTGTGTTTTTCCCAAACAACTCAATTTTGGTTTCATCTGTCCACAGTATATTTTGCCAGTAGTGCTGTGGAATATCCAGGTGCTCTTTTGCAAACTTCAAACGTGCTGCAATATTTTTTTTGGACAGCAATGGCTTCCTCCGTGGTGTCCTCCCATGTACTCCATTCTTGTTTAATGTTTTCCTTATTGTAGATGTGTCAACAAAAATGCTAGCATGTGCCAGAGATTTCTGTAGGTCTTTAGCTGACACTAGGATTCTTCTTTACCTCATTAAGCATTATGCTCTGTGCTCTTGCAGTCATTTTTACAGGACGACCACGCCTAGGGAGAGTAGCAACAGTGCTAAACTTTCTCCATTTGTAGACGGTCTGTCTTACCATGGACACATGAACATCAAGGCTTTTGGAGATACTTTTGTAACCCTTTCCAGATTCATGCAAATCAACAATTCTTGATCGTAGGTCTTCTGACAGCTCTTTTCTGCGAGGCATGGTTCACATCAGACAGTGCTTCTTGAGACCAGTAAACCCAAAACAGGTGTGTGATTTTAAAGGGCAGGACAGCTGTCAGCAACGCATCCAATATCATCACACTGATTGGAGTCAAGGTTGGCTCACTCCTTGGCTCCAATTAGCTCTTGGAGAAGTCATTAGGCTAGGGGTTCACATACTTTTTCCACCCTGCACTGTGAATGTTTACATGTTATGTTCAATTAAAACATGACAAGAGCTAATGTTTGTGTAGTATTATTTTAAGCAGACTGTGTTTTTCTATTGTTGTGACCTACATGATGTTTAGAGCGCATTTTATGGCCAATTCATGCAAAACTCCATGTAATCCCAAAGGGTTCACATACTTTTTCTTGCAACTGTAGATAGATAGATAGATAGATAGATAGATAGATAGATAGATAGATAGATAGATAGATAGATAGATAGATAGATAGATAGATAGTAAATGGATGGATGGCTAGATAGACAGACAGATTTTTATAGCCAGTTCAAGCAAGCCTGTTGGGAGATCCTCCTGGTTATTGTGTTTTAAGGTATTTAAAGTAGGATCCCTGATTTATAATTTAGACCTAAATTACTAACTGTTTAATCGTTGGATGTAATTAAGATCATTAATTAATATAAATTCCCTTTGAAGAAAGAAAGCAGGAAGAATCATGGAGGGTTTGGAGCAAATAGTTAAGCTATTTTAGTAATCGTTGGAGATGACGACATCTTCCCAGGAAAAAGAAACTTTGGAGTTCTTCCAGGATCCCCGCCTCTTCCTCTCTCCTTCCACCCCCAGTGGATTATTCTTTTTATAAGTCCAAACTTCCTTGAAAGAATCTGAAGAGTTCCGTTTCGAGAACCATTTATTCGTACCCCGGAAAAAAAATATTCTAGTTTTTTTTTTAAAAAAAAAAAATTATTTCCGTATCTACAATTTTAAAATGCAGAAATTACACTTTTAACATGGCAGCCTTTAATATTGTTCTCGGTTTTTCCAATTTTGTTGTTTTAGGAAAAAAGCTTTTTGGGGAAGGTTACAGTGGACTAGAGTACGACTACAGGGGCCTCATTAAACTGTACAACTCCATTGGCAACTATGAGAAAGTATTTGAATACCACAATATCTTAGCCAACTGGAACAGATTGCGGGATCGGCAGTTTTCAGTCACAGATGCCCTGGAGGATGTCAGCACCAGTCTTCAATCAACTGAACAAGTCGTCCAGACTTTCCTGATGTCTCAGACCGTCGAAGGACCCATTTGCTAAGGAACTTGGTCAATTTTACCAATTCTTGTTTCCTTCTTGGTTTTCCCCTAAATTTACACGGGAAAAGTCATACTGTGAAATTCGAAACCATATATATATATATATATTTTCTTTTTCCAACCCTCCTTTCCCGGAGCTGTTTAAAAAATAATAATAATAATAATAATTTGCATTGAAACACTGGTCCAGTCCAGAAAAATCCCATTTTGGGAGATGACGTCAACTTTTGATGGAGTGACCATTAAGCCGGACAGGTGCTAAATGCTTGAGCATAAGCACAGCATATTTTGTTCGGGTTCAAGATGTGTGTGTTTGTGTACGCGCACGTGTGTGGTTCACAGACACGTACACACAAGCATGTGCGCGTTTGGGGGGGGGAAGATCTCTGATAATTTCTAATTTTTTTTTTGTTCTAAAAAGCCACTTTACAAGAAATCGCTGCGAAGACTAGAGAGAAATAAAACCATTTAACAGTTTTTAAAGAGTTGCATTCTTAATTGAGGAAAAAAAGGTGCCGGTTATGTAAAACAAGATTATTTCTTTTCTTCAGTAAACGGAGAAAATCTTTAATTCAGTATTAGGGCCCTGAAGAAACTGGATGCAAAGGGGGAATAAATAAAAATAAAATAGGACGAGAACTTGTGTGTAGCCTCCGTCGGAAACGTCTTTCCTTGGGTTCACCCGGCAAAGGCGATCGGCTGTTGACTCACCGTGTCGGAACTAGACGGCTTAAGGAAGTCCTTGCCCGGCCAAGCTTGCTCCTAAACCCTTCTTGTCCTCTGCATCCAGATTTCTCCACCGTTGGGATCGTTGAAAAACGATTTGAGAAGCGGAAAACCTGCACGTGTGTACAGAAGAAAGCTGGGAAGGTTTTTTTTATCCCTTCTCACTTTGCACTACCTGAAAGCTACCGAGATTTCTTTGAAGAAGGAATCCATGTCTGTGAACAGCTCTTTCGAGAAGAGTGTGAACTGGACCAGTGGGTTCGCCAAACCGTGGTGAGAGCTCTCCAAAATAAACCCCCTTTGCCTCCATTTGCTTTCTTCCCGTAATAGGCAAAGCGTTGTATTTGGTTTATTCTGGGGTTTTTGTGTGTGTGTGTGTGTGTGACAGGACCAGGATAATTTAAAGTGGACCAGCCTGCCCTTCAAAAAAAAAAAAAAAAATTAAGGATGCATTTTTCAACACTGCCCCAAACGTGGTAGACGGAGCAGAGAATTATATTAGTAGCTTCCACCATTTTTAGCCGTTGCAATGTAAATGCCTTTTAAACTATTACGGATTACACGCTAAGTGATATTTTGCATAAACAAAACTTTTAGAAATGCTTCTCCATCCATCCCTTCTGCCTTTTCAAAATAGGCTGTCTCTGAAGGCCGCAACTTGCTTGTGCTAGTTCTTTTTTTTTTCCTTCTCCTAAAAAGCATCTGGATTTATTTTATTTTATTTTTATGTTTTATATTGGAGACGACCGTTCTTTTTATACTTTGTAGGGGGTCACTGAAATAATATCCAAAGAAGAAGAAGGAAAAAAAAAAAGCACAGCAAGGCAGTCGCGGTCTCTTTCGCTTCCCTTTGTGTTTTTAAGCCTCATTTATTTATTTATTTTTAACACCGAACAAACGACCACAACCTGATTTCCTTAACTTCATTTTTAAATGCTTGTCACTTCTTCTTCTTCTTCTTCTTTTTTTTAAAGCGTTAATGCCTGTCTCACTAGCTTGTCTTAATTTGAGGATGGGGTTGCCTTTTTTCTTTTAGATGAACTGTCTTTTAAATGTTGGGGTAATAATTGAAATTTTGAAAGACCTGGGGGTGGGGTCTGGGCCCAGTTTGGAAAGGAGAGAAGCAAAAAAACCTTGCTGTTACCTCAGTTTTTAATATGGAGACGCTGATATTGTCTCTGTATATTAAAAGTATTGATGGGTAGCCGCCCCTATTTTCAGGGGTTCTTATCAGCTGCCGGGGAAAGAGCTTTTGGCCAGCGGAAAGCACCTCTACGGTTTGGAGTGAATTTTATTTACTGTTTTAATTTTTTTGGGGGGGGAATGAAAAATCTGCATGTCTGTTCTTAAAGTCATGGATTGCTCAAAGAATAGCAATGACTGGCTTTATATATTCCTCTTTATCCCAAATATAGCAATACCATTGGCTTTTAAAGTAGAATATTGCAGGACAGTCCTTTTTATTTTGAACTAGTGCCTTTTAAGAATTTCTTTCTTCTTTCTTTCTTTCTTTCTTTCTTTCTTTCTTTCTTTCTTTCTTTCTTTCTTTCTTTCTTTCTTTCTTTCTTTCTTTCTCCACCATCAATAATTTCTTTTCTTTCTTTCTTTCTTTCTTTCTTTCTTTCTTTCTTTCTTTCTTTCTTTCTTTCTTTCTTTCTTTCTTTCTTTCTTTCTTTCTTTCTTTCTTTCTTTCTTTCTTTCTTTCTTTTTTCTTTCTTTCTTTCTTTCTTTCTTTCTTTCTTTCTTTCTTTCTTTCTTTCTTTCTTTCTTTCTTTCTTTCTCAGAGGTGGGGCATCTTGTAATTCTTTGATGAAAAGTTTGGAGGCAAGTTTTTATGCGGGGGGGGGGGGACAGACCGGGGGCAAAAACATACTTAGAAAAGAGAGTTGAGCGTTGGTTTTGGGAGAATGGCATCTTGAGATCGGGATCGGGCCCTTGAAAAGGGTTTTGGGAGGTGAACGTCAGCAGTCAGAAATTCTGCTTGCCTTGGGGCTGTGCCCAAAAGATTTGGAGCAGGGAGGACAGGTGCAAACCACCAACCTCCACCTGGGCTGGGGTCTCTAGTAAGAAGTTGCAGATCTTCAGTCCTGTTTGCAGGCAGCTGTATGGGAGCTGTTAATATTTTGAGGCTGTTCCCCCCCCCCCCCCGGTCTTCTAGTCGGATATATCTCTGAGAGGTTCACTGTTTTAGGAACGAAGCAGTTGGCTAGCTTGTCTGGATATTTCTTTGCTTTGGGCTTCCCCTGGCCCTTTCAACTCCCACGGTTAATTTTTGTCCTTAAGTGGAATTCTCCATCAGCGTGGCAGCGTAAACATTTCACATTGCGTTATTATTCCCCGTCGTCGTAGCTTTCAAAAACCCCGTTCTTTCTTCCCCATCTCCTCTCGTGCAAAAGCTGCCTTGTTTCCTAAATCATGTCGGTTATATTCTCGGTTGCATTTAGTTGATCGAAATCCCAGAAGGGAAAATGAAATGAAATCAATTATGTGTTTTGTGCTGGCATGTTGCATCGGCCTAGCCGTTCCGGTTAACTAGGGAAAAAAAAGGGGAGGACAGGACCCCAAAGAAATACCTCCCCCCACCCCACCCCCATCTGCAGGGAAAACACAGGAAACATTCTTGAACTTTATAGAGAAAGATCTTTTTTTTTCTTCAGAGTTGGATGGTCCAATTCTAGCTCCATCCTCCCAAACTTTTCATTGCGGAATCAGACGGACCCGTGTTGGTGGCATGTTATCTGAACCGAGCTCCCAGATGCTGGCTTTTTAGGACCCTTTATTTTTGAAAAATCATGTCATGCTACATTCTCACAGCCAAATAGAAGCGTGCAAAGATGCTCGACTTCCCCCAATCGTTTCTGAATTCCTCGGAGTAGGCTGCTCCCAATTCCTCTGCTGTTTCGGTAAAAGCCTTGCTTGCTACAGCTACAGAAAAAAAATTTTTTTTTTGGTGATGTCGAGCAAGTTAATTCCAAAATGTCTCCCTGAATCTTCGTCCCATCATCGTCCTCCCCCACCCCTACCCTCCCCGTTATTGTTGGTCACTGGAGGTGATGTGGTAGGGAAATTGGCTGTGGTTGCTTTCTCTTTTCCTGCGATTGCAAATAAAACTGGGGGAGTGGGGGCGGGGAGTGGATCAATGGATAGCTTGAACTCAAAATCAGAAGGAGAAGCGGCAAAATTCACAAGACAATCCTTTTCAAGCTTTGGCTGCTAGAAAGACAGGACTGGGAACACGGGTGAGTAATTTCCTTAGCTGATGTTTTCGAGCTGGGTTGTCCTTTCAATGCCAGCTCATGTGCAGATGTTGCCAAGGATACCAACATTTATTTTCTGGTCCAGATCACTTGTTTTACATCACGGATAGGTATAACTAAAGTAGAAGATCCAAATTGCATTACTCAGTGGATCACGCAGAATGGCACCACCAGGAGCCAGTTGTGAAGTTTGGGAGACAGTAATTGAGAGGAATTATTCATCTAAACTGTTCCTCCAACCCCCAACATCCTGGCAGTTAAAGTAATTTAGCAAAAATGATTTCCCCCCCCCCTTCCCCTTTCCCTTCACCTACTCAGAAATCCCAGTAAGCTTTTATCTAGAACAGGGCGCTCTAAACCAGGGGTAGGCAACCTCGGTTCTCCCAGAATTAAGTTGAAGTCCATGAATCATAAAAGAACCGAGCTTGCCTACCCCTGCTCTAAACCTAGCAACTTAAGACTTGCGGACTTCAACTCCCAGAATTCCCCAGCTAGCCATGAGGAATTCTGGGAGTTGAAGTCCACCAGTCTTAAAAGTTGCCAAATTTGGAGACACACACTCTCCCCCCCCCCCCCGGATCTATAGCACAACTGGGAGCAGCAGAAGAATAATTCTTGTAAAGTATAAAAGTGAGGATGTAGGTCTTAACTTCAGAGTCACCAGCGCGTCTCACCAATGGGTACCATGCCAGCGTGCCACGGTACCCATTGAAAACTAGGAAGTGGCAAAAACTAGCAAAAATCTGTGCGGTTGTGTTGAACTAATACCGAACTTCAGACGTGGGCTGTTAATTAAAGGCTGAGAAATTCAAGGCTGGGTATTCAAGTCTAGTCCAATTAAAACATTGCATACAGAGAAATTCCAGTTGTTACACCTTTTGGAAGTGATTTTTTTTTTTTTTTTGCAAATCCCAGGATTTTTCCCCTTCTCCTTGCTACCGAGAGCATGCGTCGTGAAATAATTTTGCACAGTCGTGTGAAGCGCTTTGATTAGGAGATAAGTCAAAACTGTAATAAGTATATGAAGATGCACCTATGCAAGCAAAGTGTTCTTTTCCAGGAGTGAAATAGGAAACAGTGGCTCCTTTCTTTAACTTGGGATTTTGGCATTCTGAAAAACTCACTTTGGGACTTCGAATTTCTTTGCCCATTTGATCAGGATTGTGACGAGTGAGCCTCTTTATTAAGGGAACGGGAACCAGCAGAGTAGAGGCTTAAAAATCGGACACAGGTATGACATGCTGCTGTGATAGTTCCTTTTTCCCCCTTCCTTCCATAAAATTATAATTATTGCAGAATTTCCCCCCCCCGAGCTTTTGGCAGCTGCTTTAAAGAACTGAATGGCTCTTGAAAGAACATTTCAGATGTTAGGGCTCCTTCGGAGGCAATGCATTTGTTTAGTTTCTCTTTCATTTGGGCCTTACCGTGAAGTCCGGCTGGAGGTGATGAAGCAAGAGAATAGGATAATCCTGTTCGTCCAGTCTGCTTTCTTCATTGTGTCTTATTTAAACAAAGACTGCTTCCTTAACCCCACTTGGTGGTAACCCTTTATGAATTTTGAGGACTTGGTTCCAGAGAGATGTTGATGGGCGGATGCCTGAGCCAGGCAGCCAGAATAAGAAGGATAATTTAAGTTGGAACCACTGGATTGAGTTGTTTCTGGATTTAAGCTGTTGATTGGAAACTGATTTGTGAGCCTAGAAAGTTGTGTTTAATTTGGGGGAACATCTGCTGGACGGTTCATACAACAGGTGGCTTAGGATCCATTTTCCCCTTGTGCTTTTAAGGGAGCCGGAAACGGAATTGCTTGCGGTTTTGAGGCGACTGCTTTAAAAACCTCCCCCTTGCACCCAAGGGTGCAAATCCTTTCGTGGCTTCTACGCAGCAGGGAACTTGATCTTCTAGGACCACAATTTGAACTTCTTCCCTTCTGTACCCAAAGGGCACAATCTAGCCAAAGGGAAAGGCTCCTTCAGGCAACTTGGGAGTCTCACCGAAACCCAGAGGGCTTCTAAAACTGTCCGAAGGTTGTCTTCTAGAATCGACCAGACTTAATCGAAAGGTATCCCGAAGCACCGTTTTTTATTTTCTCTGCCGCAGGTTTCGCCACCCTGTGATCTCGGGGCTTTGCCATTATTTTCCCCGTGGACCTTTCACATCTTTGTGACTGCGTCCTTCGCATCCGTGTCCTTCTCCCCTATCCCGTCCCAGCTGGGTTGTTTGTTTTTGGGGGGGCAGATAAAAATGACTGGCTGTAGGAGGATGGCCAGGCGTTGGGAGAGCAACGAGCTCTTTAAGGACCGTGCCTTTCAGTGCCACCCATGTCTACCTTTAGCTCTCCGTGCCTGCCTGGCAGAGATCGGCCTCGTCCCACGGGACGTGGAAAGACGGCACTCGGCAGTGGATGCTTCTTTCCCGTGCCTCCTAGAGCGAGGTCGACTTCAGAGGAGGAGTCTTGCTGAAGACCTCAAGTAACTCCAAGGCCTCTGCTTCCCTGTTAAAAAGGAATCTGGGTTTCCTTCGGGCGGCTAACATAATTCCTGAAAATAAAGCCAACTGCTTTAAGGACTCCTTTACTACCTTCTGATTACCAAACTCAGAAAGTGGGACCTTTTTTTTTTAAACAGCCCGAGAAAAATAATAATAACAATAATAGAAGAGTTGCTTGAATGAACCACAGATTCTCACGTCTGCAGCATTTCCTCCGAATTGGGTTGTGTGTTTTTTTTTTGTTGGTTGGTTGGTGTTTTTTTTTAAGTGCACAGCCTTCGTGCCTTCTCGTCAGACACCGAAGCCACTCCAAACTTGGTGCCTTCCGCGTGGATTGGACCACCGTTCCCATCACTCCCAGTCAAAAACAACAACAGCGCACCCAGTTAGGAAGATGCTCAAGGATTTATTTTTATTTTTTTCTCCCTTGTGGTCAAAGCTGCCACATTACTGGGCACGGGGGAGAGGAAACGAGATTTCTGGATTTGGGTCGTGTTCCTCGGCTTCACATTCAAGCCTGAATGGAAATGTTTTGTTTGTTCATGGCTTTTTTTTCAAAAATATATAGTTTTTTAAAAATTTTTGTTGGTTTTGGGTTTCGACACCAGTTTGATCCGCGGCAGGGTTTGCCTCTGGGCCGTGGGGAGGAATAAATCTTG
Organism: Vipera berus; assembly: GCF_964194415.1. NCBI lineage: Eukaryota > Metazoa > Chordata > Lepidosauria > Squamata > Viperidae > Vipera > Vipera berus. The sequence goes on from NC_138202.1 coordinate 357,065,443, forward strand.
GCTACTTTGCGTGTCCTGTTGCATTGATAGAGAAGGGGTGAAGGCGATTGTCACGTGGCGAAAATGTGCTTGCAGTGGGGTCCCTTTGTGGACAGCGAAGGGGCTCAAGTGCTTTTGGTCCCCCTCCCCAAACTCAGGAATGTTTTGAAGGCAGCGAAGCCCACCTCCCTTTTCCGTGAAACCGATTTGCGGATTCTCATTAGCAAATACACTTCTATGACGGCAATTGTAGGTATCCTAATAGCATGAAGAGGCCTTAGTGCGTTGTTTTTAAGTGCAGATTTCTTTGGTTTGAAGACATTTAAAAAAAAATAAGATGGAAAAATTATATATATGCTATATAAATATATAGAGATATCTAGAAACTTGGTGTTTCGACATCCAGGTTTTTTTTCAGTGTTGGGTCACTAACCCTCACAGGTACCGTGTGTGTAACCATCCTGCACCCCCACCCCCACCCCACCCCACCCCCAGCTTTCCTTTGTATGCATATTCCTTGATATGAGCTATGTTGCCATGAAAGTAAGATTTTAAAACAGAGGAAAAACTTTAGCATTACTACTTGGGGTTGGGGGGTTGTTGGGGATGTTGAATTTTTATTTAATATTACCGGTTTCACTACTATTATTTTTTAATACTCCATGGATCTTAATAGGGGATTAAAATATGTACATAATGTTAAGCAATGTTGTTGGAAACCAACCAGCTGAAAGCTGAGTCACACCACCCCAGCGTCTCTTAATTCTGAATCCCTTCCATCTTTTTCTGTGCCACTGTTACTTATATGAAGACGTTTTGATCATCCTTGGCCATCCCGTTCCTTTTTTTGTATCTGATGCCACGCCCGACCGCCGTGCTTGAATTTTATTCTTTGTACACATCCAACCATCCTGAGTATGTTTGTAACCAACATGGTGATATTCTGTAATTGTATTGCTAAAATGAACTATTGACTTAATAAATATAGTGTTCCTGCAACGTGTGTGGGTGTGATATTTGGCTGATCAGGAAGACACCGGGAGGAGATAATATTTATAGCTCATGGTTGAACACAAGTGTCCTTGCTGCTCTGTGAGCTGGGTGGTTTTCTTGCAGACGTTTCATGACCCAGCTAGGTAATGTCATCAGAACTAGAAGGGAGTGGGGATTGCAGAGTGGAGGAGAAGTAGGAGGATGTTCTGTACCAGCCTGCTACCGGCCCTGCAGAAAAGGCAGGGACAACCCCTTTTACAAGAAGGCAAGAGGCTGGAATTACGCCTGCCAAATTTATTACTACAAAAACAAACGGAACAAGACAAACCAAGAAACAGGAGCTTTAAGAAACAGGAACTATCCAAGTGGTTGCCTTCAGCAAACCAGCCCTCCCACACATTCCCCTTATATAGAGTTCAGGGCGTGGCTTCTCTCTGCCTCCTTCCGAGGAGCCCCATTGCCTTCCGCTGTTTACTCCTAATTGACTGCCTCCTGCGTCGGGCGTCCTTGAACAGGGCCAGCTGTGGGTCATCTTCATCCACGCTGTCAGGCTCACACAGCTGGGTCTCCGTGGTGACCAAGTGGGAGGGGCCTGGCTGAGGGCTCTCATCAGCAAGATCTTCAACACCCCCCTCCTCCTCCTCTGAGTCGTCCGACCCAACTGCCGAACCCACAGGCTGACCCTGAATCACAACAGAGGAGGAGGACTGTGGGGTCCTTGGTGCTTTCTGAGCTTGGTGGTTTTCTTGCAGACGTTTTGTTACCCAACTAGGGAACGTCATCAGTGATAAAAAGCGAGTGGGGTTAGCTCTCACTACGTTATAGCACTGATGGTATTCCCTTAGTTGGGCCATGAAACGTCTGCAAGAAAACAAGCTCAGAGAAGCACCAAGGGTCCCTCAGTGGAAAGACAAAAGTCCTCCGGAAAAAGACTAAATGAACTTGAAACGTTTCTGTTTTAATGATAAATCTATTGTGAACTATTCTTCACGTGACTTGTGGAGCATTTGGGGATCTAGAAAAAAGTTGGCAGCTCCCAGGTCTCTCGTACACTTCGAGGTCAACGGATCGGCTGAGCCTGCGGCTTCATTCACTGAGGACGACCCTCTGACCCAACTAAGCTGCTGATCTTTCATAAGATTTACTATTTCTTTCGAGGGGCAGGAGAAAAAAACGAAGAGAAGGAAACGGGTTTTTCATGTTTTTCTTTGAGGCTTCTTTTCAGGGCATCCAAATATGCAAGATGGTGCGCCTTCACAACCTTTGCATGTGTGTGTTCAGAATGGATGAACTTTCGGTTGTGATGACGCATCTTCCCAATTTACAGGAAATCCCCCCCCCCCGACCTACAGCAGTTTGTTTAGTGACCCGTTCAAGGTTACGCCGGCACTGAAAAATGCATCCTGTGACCGTTTTTTTCACAGTGAACGACCTGTGCAGCATTCTCCAGGATCACGTGATCAGAATCCAGATGCTTGGCAACTGGTTCGTGTTTTGTGAGCGTTGCTGTGTCCCAAAGGTCACGTGGATCCCCTTTTAAGACCTTCAGTCAATGGGGAAACCAGATTCGCTTCACAACCGGTGTAACTAACTTAATCAGTTGGACCGATTCACTTCACAGCCATGGAAGAGAAAGGTCCTAAAATGGAGCAAAAGGTCTGGAGAGAAATTTGGGGCTTAATGATGGTCATAAGTTGGGGACTGCCCATATAGACAAGCACATCTCCCTGAATGCCTCTGTTTCAGAAGGCCTTTACCATTGGAGCAAGTGGGATGGGCCAAACGTAATAGTAATAATAGTAATAATAAAAGTTGGAAGGGATCTTGGAGGTCATCTAGTCCAACCCCCTGCTCAGGCAGGAAACCCTATACCATTTCAGACAAATGGCTGTCCCGTCTCTTCTTAAAAACTTCCAGTGTTGGAGCATCCACAGCTTCTGGAGGCAGGTTGTTCCACTGGTTAATTGTTCTCACTGTCAGGAAGTTTCTCCTTAGTTCTAGGTTGCTTCTCTCCTTGACTCCTCCCACCCCAGGGTTTTGCAACCTCTTCCAAATAATAATTGGAAAAAGCAGGTTTTGCCCCGCAGACGCTAAATTTAATGCACATTGCTGTAAACACTCCATAGGAAGTGGATCTTGGATATTTTGCTAAATGTCTGCAAAAGTCTGAAGTTATGAGTGCCTTCAGGAATTCAAAAGAGTTGACGTAAAGTAGTCCCAACGGTCTGAATTCTTACTTAATGAACTTTTTTTTTTTTAAAAAAAAGCTGTCCTTCTCCACGGTCTGTCTTTAATAGGGATTTGATGATGAAGAGCTGTCTGTTTCTTCATTGGTAGTAACAGAAAGAGGAGCAGAAACGTAGCACGTGCCACAGTGTTGGGATACAACCTCTTTGTCTTGGGCCGTTGAGCACCTGAGGGAACGACATGAAAACCTCTGCAAATTTTGAAAGAGATACCTCTTTAGACCTCGCTAGGATCCTGGAACAGTGCATCCAAGTCTGGTCACTGTGGTACAGAAAAGATGCTGAGACCTTTGGAACAGGGGTCCCCAACCCCCTGGTCCATGGACCAGTACCGGGCCGCGGCATGCCAGCAACCGATCCCCACAAACAAGCAAAGTCCCATCTGTGGGATGCAGGCAATACACAAAACCACGCACACTCCGGTCTGCGGAAAAACCTTTCTCCACAGAACCGGTCCCTGGTGCCCAAAAGGTTGGGGACCTCCGCCCTAGAAAGTGTGCAGAGAAGAGCAACAAAGATGAGGAAGAGTCTGGAGGCTAAATCGTATGACGGATGGTTGAGGGAGTTAAGTCTGTCCAGCCCCATGAATCAAAATAACAGAATAACAAGAGTTGGAAGGGACCTTGGAGGTCTTCTAGTCCAACCCCCTGCTCAAGCAGGAGACCCTACACCATTCCAGACAAATGGTTGTCCAGTCTCTTCTTAAAAACCTCCAGTACTGGAGTATTCACAACTTCTGGAAGCAAGCCATTCCACTGATTGTTCTAATTACTAGGAAATTTCTCCTTAGGTTGCTTCTCTCCATGATTAGTTTCCATCCGTTGCTTCTTGTTCTCCCTTCAGGTACTTTGGAGAATAGCTTGACCCCCTTTTCTTTGAGGCAGCCCCTCAAATATTGGATTGCTATCATGTCACCCCAAGTCCTTCTTTTCACCCACTTCTTGCAACCGTTCCTTATATGTTGTAGCTACCAGTCCCCTAATTATCTTTGTTGCTCTTCTCTGCACTTTTTCTAGAGTCTCAACATCTTTTTTATATTGTGGTGACCAAAACTGGATGGAGTATTCCAAGTGTGGCCGTACCAAGGCCTTGTAAAGTGGTATTAACACTTCATGTGACCTTGATAGCTGGCTTTCATCACTAAGGCAGGACTAGAACTCACTGTCTCCTGGTGATTGGCTCAAAGACCCCCAAATGGCTTTCATGCCCAAGGTGGGACTAGAACTCACCATCTCCTGGTGATTGGCTCAAAGACCCCCAAATGGCTTTCATGTCCAAGGTGGGACTACAACTCACCGTCTCCTGGTGATTGGCTCAAATACCCCAAAATGGCTTTCATGCCCAAGGTGGGACTAGAACTCACCGTCTCCTGGTGATTGGCTCAAAGACCCCCAAATGGCTTTCATGTCCAAGGTGGGACTACAACTCACCGTCTCCTGGTGATTGGCTCAAGGACCCCCAAATGGCTTTCATGCCCAAGGTGGGACTAGAACTCACTGTCTCCTGGTGATTGGCTTAAAGACCCCCAAATGGCTTTCATGCCCAAGGTGGGACTAGAACTCACCGTCTCCTGGTGATTGGCTCAAGGACCCCCAAATGGCTTTCATGCCCAAGGTGGGACTAGAACTCACTGTCTCCTGGTGATTGGCTCAAAGACCCCCAAATGGCTTTCATGCCCAAGGTGGGACTAGAACTCACCGTCTCCTGGTGATTGGTCCAAAATACCGAGATGGCGTTCCTGCCTAAGGCATGACAAGAACTCACTGTCTCCCAGTGATTAGCCCAAAGTCATCTAGCCGGCTTTCATGCTTAAGGCAGAATTTGAACTCACGATCTCCCACTTTCTAGCCTGATGCCTTAACCCCTGGACAAACTCTTTACCTTTCTCCAGGCACGTTTCCTTCTGGGAAATCACCGCTTTCTGGCATTGAGTGCAAATATTCTTTCCATTCCTTCATCTTCATCCCGCAACCTGCGAGCCTCCACCGATCACGCAGCTTTGTCAGTTTTTTGTTACTGGGAAGGCTGGTCACGTCGGCGTGTTCCAAGCGGCAATAGGCTTTCTGCAATTCAGCCACAGAAAAAAGAGGCAGAGGGCCGTGGCTGGCAATGGGGAGCAGTTTTTGAGCGAAACAGAGCTAAGGGAACCCTTTCAAAGGAACTTGGGGAGCACTATTTCTTTTTGATGATTTTTTTTCCTTGCCTAAATCTTACGTATTTTCCTGCAAAATACTTTTTGTTTAATGTACAAGCTCCTGGGCTTACTTTTAAAAAAAAGGAAAGCCACATTGCAACACTCTAAACTGCAGATTTCAACTGTTTCCACAGCTGAATTCCATGCAGGCAGTCCTCGACTTACAACGGTTCATTTAGCGATGGTTCAAAGTCACAAAAACAGCATTGAAAAAAGCGACTCAGGGAGATTTCAGCGTTGCATTGAGTTCCACCTTCACCCTAAGCCAGGGGTAGGCAACCTTGGCTCTTTTATGACTCGTGGACTTCAACTGCCAGAATTCCTGAGCCCATATAGCTCAGCATGGAAACCTCTCCATTTCTCCTCAGCATGGCTGGCTCAGGAATTCTGGGAGTTGAAGTCCACAAGTCTTAAAGTTGCCAAGTTTGGAGACCCCTGAACTAGGCCTTACACAGCAAAACTGGCTAAGCCAGGGGTAGGCAACCTTGACTCTTTTACGACTCGTGGACTTCAACTCCCAGAATTCCTGAGCCAGCATGGCTCAGCATAGAAACCTCTCTATTTCTCCTCAGCATGGCTGGCTCAGGAATTCTGGGAGGTGAAGTCCACGAGTCATAAAAGAGCCAAGGTTGCCCACCTCTGCCCTGCCTAAGCCATACTTTGTGAAATATACCACAACTGGCTGGGTTTGTATAAAGGCCAAAACTAATGTTTTGGTTTTTTTTTTTTCAAATTTGATGCAGTACAGGTAGTCCTTGAGTTACAACCTTTCGTTTAGTCGCTGTTCAAAGTTACAAAGGCCCTGAAAAAAGTGACTTATAGCTAGTCCTCACACTTATGACGGATGCAAAATTCAGGCACTTGGCCACAGAGCCTGTATTTAGGACGGTCGAAGGGGCCTAGGGTTACTTAATCACCACTTGCAAACTTTCTAGGCCGCTTCTGGGAAGCAAAGTCATTGGGGAAGCCAGGTTCACTTAACAACCACATGGTTCATTTAACAACTGCAGTGATTCATTTAACAACGGTTGCCAGGAAGGTCATAAAATGGGGCAAAACTCACTTGTCTGGCTTAGCAATAGAAATTTTGGGGACAGTTGTGGTCAGACATTACAAGATGGCTGCCATTTGGGGAAGAACCCCCCCCATTTTGGAGAGCCCTCTTTCGATATACGACAAAAAAAAAATAGCCAACTCAGAGTCCCAGAGATTAATTTACCAAGGCAGCATTTTACTAAAACTTTGTCAGCTTAAATGTGCTTCTTAAAAGAATCAAGGATGGCTCATAATCAAACTTCCTGAGTGAGGTGAGAAGATAAGAGTGTCCCTAAGAATGCCGGCTGGGTCAAAAAAGTCAAAATGGCCGCAATCGCCTGACTGCTATCCTGCCCCATTTTCCCCAGGAGTGAGTCACATCGGAAGGGGTGTGGCTTCGATTGTCTTTGGCCCCTCCCATTGGACTTTTGGGAAATCCCCCTGCTCACACCTCTGGAAATATAATCCTTACCAGGAATTTGGTGAATTGGTCTGTCTTGCTGTATCGGTACAGTTTATACAGCTGCTTCTCATCGTAGGATGAGAAGAGGGAGACAAACCTCCACAGCATTCTGAAAAGGAGAGGGATAGCATTTTACAACAGGTCCTCGACGTACAACCATTCATTTAGTGACGGGTTGAAATTACTTATGACCGGTTTCCACACTGACAACTAAGGAGAAATTTCCTGACAGTGAGAACAATTAATCAGTGGAAGGGCTTGCCTTCAGAAGTTGTGGGTGCTCCAACACTGGAGGCTTTCAAGAAGAGATCGGACAGCCTTTTATCCAGAATGGTATAGGTTTTCCTGCCTGAGCAGGGGGTTGGACTAGATGACCTCCAAGACCCGTTCCAACTCATTGTGTTATTCTAAACAGCTACATGAAACACAGTTACTGAGCATGCTCTCTAGAAACCTGTGGACTCAAATGATGCTAGCCAGTGAGAGAACTCCAAAACCAATATGTCTGAACCGTATATAACCGTATATAACAGCCGTATATATCTGGCTGGGGAATTCTGGGAGTTGCTGTCCAGGCATCTTCAAGTGAACCAACTTGAAAAACAGTGATATATATAAAGGGATTTCTCCCTTTTCTAAGGGTCTTCTCACCATGACCCTGTGGGAGACCTATCCTTTACTTATACATAAAGAGATATTCATCTGCCTTTCCGACCCAAATCCTATTTTAGCAAAGGGCACACCGGACTAAAAAACTTATTGTTGATTTACTGCTAACAGTTTCTACAAAGGAAAAGTTATTTCCTTACTTTTTCCAGTGTTTCAGTTCCCAGGTTTTGCAGTAATGCTGAAGAAACATATTAATATGGTCCCCAACGATGGTGAGATTTTTTCTGGTGCAAATTAGCTTTCTTTCCTTCGGGTAATCTTTCGGGAAGTTCAGCCTCCGAAGGAACTTTCTAAAAGGTTTCAAATATTCCTTGCACTTGGGAAGAGAAGATGCAGAGAAGTTGCAAAAAAAAAAAGAAATGAAAAATAGTTTCTGTGGTTTGCTGCCTAGATAGATTTCCTGAAGTCATGCTTGACTATTATTTTAGAGTATTATTTTAGACCTCTGGGCAATTTTAAGAGGTGTGGACTTCAACTCCCAGAATTCCACAGCCAGTATGATTATGCTGTGGAATTCTGGGAGCTGAAGTCTACACCTTAAAATATGATGGCCAGGGAATTCTGGGAGTTGGAGACCACCTATCTTAAAGCATGCTGGCTGGGGAATTCTGGGAATGGAGGTTTATCCATCTTAAAGCCTTCTGACTGGGGAATTCTGGGAATGGAGGTTCACCCATCTTAAAGCAGGCTGGCTGGGGAATTCTGGGAGTGGAAGTTCGCCCATCTTAAAGCAGGCTGGCTGGGGAATTCTGGGAGTAGAAGTCCGCCCATCTGAAATATGCTGAGTAGGTAATTCAGGGAATTAAAGTCCACCCAATCTTAAATTGCTAACGCTGAGAAATACTATTTTAAATGGATTCTGATCGGGCCATTTAAAGGTTTGGTGATCCTGAGGCCACTTAAAAACAGAAATATCATTAAGCCTCCTAACATGTTACTAGCCATCCATAATCCGCTGGGAAAAATTAGAAATTAGTTCACTTTCTGCTTGAATACATGCTGTCCCATTTTGCACTTTAGAGTCAATACAGCTAGTCCTCGACTTATGACGATCACCGAGCCCAAAATTTATGTTGCTAAAGGAGACATTCATTAAGTGAGTTTTGCCCCATTTTACGACTTTTCTTGCCACCGTCGTTAAGTGAACCATGGCAGTTGTTAAGTTGGTAAAACGGTTGTCAAGTGAATCTGGCTTCCCCCATTGACTTTGCTTGTCAGATGATCGCAAAAAGGGATCACGTGAAAACACCCCCCCGGGGGAACACTGTGACCATCACAAGTATGAAACCAGTTGCCAAACATCCAAATGTTGATGCTGTGACCATGGGGATGCTGCGACGGGTCCTAAGTGAGAGAAACGGTCTTAAGTCCCCCTTTTTCAGCCCCGTTCAGTAACTTTGAACGGTCACTAAACCTACGATTGTAAGTCGAGGATTATCTGTAACGTCGGAACATGAAAGCTTTAGTAACCGTGAATTTTTGAGACTTGCAATTTTGAAGGTGTCCTCGCTGAGCCCGTCCCTGTGGCGGAAGAGCTTCACTTTGGTAGGCACCATCCTGGCGAGGGTCCCTCGGGCGGTGGCCTCGTTCAACCGGCAGAGCATCAGTGGCTTTGTGGTCACCTGCAGTGGAGGTTAACCTCTGGATCCGAGCATCTGGATTGCCTCCTGCGTGTTGGGCAGAAGGAAAGCGGAGGTGGGAGTTTGTGTGGGCGTGGCCTGCCCACCTGAACGTTCTGTCAGTTGACTTGGGTAGCCAATGGCAGCCCAGCAAGCCCTATAAAGGCCGAGCAGCAGCAGTTGGTCCTCAGTCCGATGTCGGGATGCCTCTTTGGGAACCAGGTCTTCCTTCTGTCTTGGGAGCTGAATCTCTCTCCTTCTCATTCCTTCCTTAGCAACTGTGAGACAAAAGGGCCCACCTGCCACCCCCTCCACTCACGAGCCCCGACTACAACTGTTGTGAACCCACAAACCATAAAAGAAAAGATCGCTTAAGCCTTTCGGCCCATAGAGACATCTCCTAGGCTGAAAGGGATGAAGCGCTTCTCCTGTTAGGAACTTGGCAAATACTGGCAACTCCATCATAATCATAATCAGAATCAGAATAGCAATAGCCCTTAGCCTTATAGGCCGCTTCACAGTGCTTTACAGCCCTCTCTAAGCGGTTTACAGAACCAGCATCTTGCCCGCAACAGTCTGGGTCCTCGTTTTCAGAAGGATGGAAGGCTGAGTCGACCTTGAGCAGGTCAGGATTGAACTCCTGGCAGTGGGCGGAGTCTGCCTGCAATACTGCATTTTAACCACTATGCCACCATGGCAATGGAGGGAGGAAGGAAGGAAGGAAGGAAGGAACTACTTAATTTGCTTAATTTCTGTTTACCATGCTAAGTTTCATTTTCTTTATATCTCTGTACAAGTTATGGACTGCGGTTTAATTTCAGGCTTCCATGTTATTTCAAATGATGTGTGCACAAATGCACACACACAGACACAGACACAGACACAGACACACACATCATTGGACCCTTCCTATAACATTTAATATTTTGGACGCGCACCAGCCTTTTTTTTTCTTCCTTTGCAGGAGACCACATCTACCTTACGGTCTTTTGGGAATATTACATTTTCCCTTTGAATCTTTTTCTTAACTAATTTGCAACCCACTGTATGATATGGACAGCTTGATAATTGTCTTTTTCCACAGTGAATACCTACTTTTAAACACTTACGGTTCAAAAGGCAGAGTGCCACATTTATCCGTTTTTAAACTAAAGTTTGATTTTGTTTATCTCATGCAGGATAGTTCTGTGAGATTATTTTCCAAGCCTGGGGGGGGGGGGAGGGAGGAGGAAAGACTGTATGTGTGTGCATACACATCCAAACATACATATTTTTCAAAAAATTACCCAGACCTGGTAGGCCTCGTTGTTCTCCTCCTCTCTGTCTGCACTTTCTTCTTTCCTGGCTACTCTCTTAGTAGGGAAAATTTGGTTTATGTCCTTCCTCTTTCCCACGCTCTCCATCACTGCTTAGCTTGTGTGGTGTGTACACATGTTTTTATGACCTCACCCTGAGGTGAAAATTTCCAAGTTCCTATAACAATCCCAGGATAATCAGGTGGTCTGGAAAAGGGAGAAGGATCCGAGAACAGAGGCCTTGATATTTTTATGTAAAGATGGGATAGAATTCGGAATTTGGGAGTACTTTGGTTCTTAAGCTTCCTGCTAGCACAGGGATAGGCAACCTTGGCTCTTTTATGACTCGTGGACTTCAATTCCCAGAATTCCTGAGCCAGCATGGCTGGTTGAGGAATTCTGGGAGTTGAAGTCTACGAGTCATAAAAGAGCCAAGGTTGCCTACCCCTGTGCTAGGATGTCCTTCAAGGTTTTTACTGCTTATTTTTATTTATTTATTTTATTTTTATTCCATTTATATCCCGCCCTTCTCCGAAGACTCAGGGCGGCTTACAAGCTTAGCAGTAGCCTTCATTCTATGTATATGCCTGCTTATTAGGGCTTTCATACACCCCCCAAGCGGCATTATTACAAAGTCAGCTTAATTGCCCCCAACAATCTGGGTCCTCATTTTACCTACCTCGGAAGGATGGAAGGCTGAGTCAACCTTGAGCCTGGTGGGATGCGAACCTGCACTAATTGCAGGCAGCTGGTGTTACTTAAGGAGGCATTAGCCCACGGCTCCACCAAGGAGGGAGGGGTGAAGTGGTGAGAATGCAGTACTGCAGGCTACTTCTGCTGACTGCCGGCTGCCTGCAGTTCGGCAGTGGGATTCCCACCAGCTCAAGGTTGACTCAGCCTTCCATCCTTCCGAGGTAGGTAAAATGAGGACCCAGATTGTTGGGGGCCATAGGGTGACTCTGTAAACTCCTTAGAGAGGGCTGTAAAAGCAATGTTAAGCGGTATATAAATCTAAGTGCTATTGCTATTGCTTCCTTCCTTCCTTTCCTCTTCCTCCCTTTTCTCCTTCCCTTCCTCCTTCCTTCCTTCCTTCCTTCCTTCCTTCCTTCTCATGGTGGTGCAGTGGTCAGAATGCGGTATTGCAGGCAGATTCTGCCATCTGCCAGCAGTTCGATCGTGACCAGCTGAAGGATGACTCAGCCTTCTATCCTTCCGAGGTCAGTAAAATGAGGACCCAGATGGTTGGGGACCATAGGCTGACTCTGTAAACCACTTAGAGAGGGCTGTAAAGCACTAGGGAGCGGTATATAAGTACTATTGCTATTGCTATTCTATATGAGCTATCTTATGACAAGATCCTGTCAATACTGCTAACATCAGATGTTCTTGCTTTGACAACAAATGGAAATGCAGCCATTTTCTCTACTGATTTTAGAATTAGTTGCTGCTGAGAGGGGGAATGTGGATGAGAGCCCAGCTAGTCATAACAATAATAACTCAGCTGTGGGAACCCAAGGACATTGGGCCCAGAGCTGATAGTGTTTTGGCAGGCTGGAGAGCTGGGGAGAAAGCCTGTGCTTCAAACTAATTGGGGAATGTGATTTATGACTGTTAATTGGAGGAGGGAATTGCACTTTGTTACTTTGTATCCAGGGAGGGGAATTTAGTTTCTGGTTTCAACTTTGTGGTGCTGATACTTCATTTCTCGAATAAAAGGTAAACAATGCCTTGAAATTCTTTTGAAATTTCATCTGTCGGAACCGTGACAGATCCCTAATATCAATTCCTTTTGTGGGATGTACTGATATGTGTGAACAAATATCTTTCTGGGGAAATGAGATTTGGATCTTGGCTATTCTGAATGAAACTACTTTGTGCCTTCTCATAAACATCTTTTTTCTCATGGTCACATATCCTCCTGAGGGATTTAAGGATGCTAAAAAATGAGGGGCAGGTGTAAACACTAGTTCACTAGATCAAACCTTGCATTTTCTCAGCTAATTTTCTGTTAAACAGATATTCCATATTGTCTTTACTTTTCGAGAACCACCTCTTCCTCCTCTTCCTCTTCCTCTTCCTCCTCCTCCTCCATCCCCATCCCCATCTTCTCCCTTCCCCTCCCCTGGTCTCCCTTCCTCCTGCATTGCAAACAGTGCTCTGGGTTCATTCCTTATTCTAGACCACGGTTTATTTTAGCCAGGGTGTGTTGACCAGGCCATAAAGAATGCATTCACACACCACCTTAAGTCATAAAGTGCTTTGCTTGGTGTGGTTGTAATGCTCACGGCAGACTGCCACAAAAGAGCTGCAAAATTATTGATTGACCACTAGAGGGCACAAAAGGATATTTTTTTTGCTATCATCCCAAGGGCAATGTTTCTTAAAGTTGGTAATGTGAAGATGTGTGGACTTCAACTTCCAGAATTCCCCAGCCAGCATGCTTTTTTACAACCTTCATACCAAGGCTGTTTAAGCGAATCACAGCAGTTGTTAAGTGATTCACACAATCATGTCTCAATCTTGGCAAATTTAAATGTGGACGTCCCCAACCACACATGAAGTTGAGGTCCACCCATTTTAAATCATACTAATTGGGGAATTCTGGGAGTTGAAGTCCACCTTCTCAAAGCTGTGTGAACTGAGCCACTAAGTTCACATTAAAGTGAACAAACCACAGTATGCCTTTTTGCCTTGCAAGATCCCCCGCTGCTGATTCAATCGAATAATATTTCAGCTATGAAAAAACTATAGGAGAGTGTATTACTCTGGTTTTTAAAAGCTGATGACTGTAATTCTTGTTGAAAAAAAATAAAGTGGAACTGCAAGTCCTTTACTCCATCATCTCCCTAAAGTTGGGTGGGTTGGAGAAAAGTAATCCAGGTAGGAAGAAGAACCCAGATTTTGGGGGGAAACACACTGACTCTGTAAACTGCTTAGAGTGGGCTGTAAAGCACCGTGAAGCGGTATATAAGTCTAAATGCTATTGCTAGTGTTATTAAAGAGACACTTTTCTCTCCGTCATTCAAAAACAAAAGCCTTGGTGGAGCAGTGGGCTAATGCCTCCTTAGGTAACACCAGCTGCCTGCAATTAGTGCAGGTTCGCATCCCACCAAGCTCAAGGTTGACTCAGCCTTCCATCCTTCCGAGGTAGGTAAAATGAGGACCCAGATTGTTGGGGGCAATAAGATGACTTTGTAAAAAATGCCGCTTGGAGGGGGGGGGAAGCCCTGATAAGCAGGCATATACATAGAATGAAGGCTACTGCTAAGCTTGTAAGCCGCCCTGAGTCTTCGGAGAAGGGCGGGATATAAATGGAATTAAAATAAATAAAAATAAAAATAAAATAAAAACATGATGCAAAAAAGAGAAGAATCTTCTTCCAAGCCAGATGGAAATTAATCAAGGAGAGAAGCAACCTAGAACTAAGGAGAAATTTCCTGACAGCGAGAAGAATTAATCAGTGGAACAACCTGCCTCCAGACGTAGAATAGAATAGAATAGAATAGAAGAATAGAATAGAATAGAATAGAATAGAATAGAATAGAATAGAATAGAATAGAATAGAATAGAATAGAATAGAATAGAATAGAATAGAATAGAATAGAATAGAATAGAATAAGAGTTGGAAGGGACCTTGGAGGTCTTCTAGTCTAACCCCCTGCTCAGGCAGGGAATCCTGTACCATTTCAGAAAAATGTTTGCTTAATCTTAGTTTCCATCTGTTGCTTCTTCTCCTGCCTTCAGGTGCTTTGGAGAATAGCTTGACTCCCTCTTCTTTGTGGCAACCCCTGAGATACTGGAAGACTGCTATCATGTCACCCCTGGTCCTTCTAATAATAATAATAAAGTTGGAAGGTACCTTGGAGGTCATCTAGTCCAACCCCCTGCTCAGGCAGGAAAACCTATGCCATTTCGGACAAATGGCTGCCCGGTCTCTTCTTCAAAACTTCCAGTGTTGGAGCATTCACAGCTTCTGGAGGCAGGTTGTTCCACTGGTTAATTGTTCTCACTGTCAGGAAATTTCTCCTTAGTTCCAGGTTGCTTCTCTCCTTGATGAGTTTCCATCCGTTGCTTCTTGTCCGGCCTTCAGGCGCTTTGGAGAATAGCTTGACTCCCTCTTCTTTGGGGCAGCCCCTGAGATATTGTCCATCACTGGAGGTTTTTCAGAAGAGATTGGACAACCATTTGTCTGAAATAGTATAGGGTCTGTTATTCTGACTTCCAAGTTACAGTTCCAAGAAACACCTGTAGATGGCAGACTGGCTGCATTTATGATTTGAGAGTTTGGGAACATGGACTTACTTGGTGCTATTTTAAGTTTGCCCTATTGGTGGATTTTTAAGTTGCCCAATTGGTGGATTTGAATTCTGGGAGTTGAAGTCCACGAGTCATAAAAGAGCCAAGCTTTAGTGCAAGGGTCTTCAAACTTGGCCACTTTAAGACTTGTGGAATTCCTCAGCCAGCGTGCCTGGTTGAAAAATTGTGGGAGTTGAAATCCACAAGCCTTAAAGTGGCCAAGTTTGAAGACCCCTGGTTTAGTGTCTGAAGTTACAACAGCACTCAAAAAAATTGTCTTAGAACCTGTTTTCTCACCTACGACCCTTGCAGCATCCCTATAGTCATGTGGTCAAAATTCAGGTGCTTGGCAACTGGCATGCATTTATGACAGTTGTACAATCCCAGGCTCATGTGATCACCCTTTACAACTTTCCCAGCCAGCTTTCAACAAGCAAAGTCAATGGGGGAAGCCAAAACGGCTGCTTGATTTCCCATGCGGAGACTGCAGCGGTCGTGAAAAGTGATCCTTAGTCAATGTTTTGAGTGCCGTGGTAGCTTCAAACAGTCACTAAATGAATGGCTGTAAGTTGAGGACTCCTTGTATAGGCTTCCTGGAATCAAACTTGGAACCATCCAGTGCTTTTTTTGTAAAAGAAAAAGGTGCCTGAACTCACACATATCATACAACCCGCCTTGCCTACTCTACAATGTTCCATCCAAAAAAGGTGCTGGAACTCCATTCTGAGTGTTCTATGACAAAAAAAGCCCTGGAACCATCCATACTGGATTTTTAGCAGTTGAAGAGAAATTATATCCCAAATAAATATTCAAAGCTTTACTACTTGTATTGTCTTCATCAGGACTGAACCAGCTACTGAATGAATCCATTTTCTGGATCTGCACATTAGAGGAATTTTTGGAGATTAGGAGGGAGATTGATCAAATAAACTTCTGATATAATCTATTGATGATGATGATGATGTTGGAAGGGATCTTGGAGGTCTTCTAGACCAACCCTATACCACTTCGGACAAATGGCTGTCCAGTCTCTTCTTAAAGGCTTCCAGTGTTGGAGCATTCACAGCTTCAGGAGGCAGGTTATCTGTGCAACTCTTTGGTAGCGTAGAGTTGTACCAATCTTTGATAGGAAGTCTTATGTATCTTAGTAATTGGACTAGACCTGATATTTCTTACTGTGTAAATCAATTGGCTAGGTACAACAATAATCCAACTGTTAGACACTGGCAATCAGCTAAACGAGTATTAAGGTATTTGAAGCAGACTATTCACTACTCGTTATATCTAGAGCCAAATCGTGAGTTAATCCTTACTGCATATGCAGATGCGAGTTTTGCCTCTGATACAAACACTCATAAATCTACTTCAGGGTTGGCTGTAATGTTGGGAGATTCTTTGATTGGATGGAAGTCTATTAGACAAAAACACATAAGCTTATCTACAATGGAGGCTGGATTTTCATGTCTATCAGTGTTATGTACAGAACTGCTAGTGTACAAACAATTATTGTTAGATATGGGTTTAAATGTAAATGATCCATTTATTGTATATGAGGACAATCAAGCTGCGATAAAGATGGCTAATAATGCTGCAGTAAGAACAAGATCTAAACATACTGATCTTCGTTATCTAAATGTAAGACAATGTGTTAAAGATAAATTAATACAGTTAGAGTATTGTCCATCTGATGTAAATATTGCAGACCATTTTACGAAGGTACAAAGTGCTGTGAAACACAATGCTAATTGTGAAAGAATGTGCATAAGATTGTAAGAGTTATATATTATTCTACCCAAAGGGGAGAATGTTAGGCATATGGTGTTAGCCTACAATGTTGGGTTGAAAATATATTAACCATAATGCTATGTCTTTAAGTTGTTAAATTGGCCAATGGGTGTGTAAGTGTTCTCATGGCCATAAGAGGAAGCTAGGAACGTAGCTTCTTTCTCTCTCTGAATTCACTGATCTCTACTGTTACTGTTTTTGCTCTGCTGTTGGTTTACTACTGTTGTAAGCCTGAACTGTGTATTGACCTCTGGACCGGTAAGAAGACTTTGTAGCTTGGACTGTTGCTATTGTGTATGACCTGGACTGTTTATTTTTTGACTGTGCATTTTTGTTCTTACACCACCTCAAAGTAAAATACTTTTTGTTTTTATAACTCAGTGTATTCCTGTGTGTGACTTTTACTACTCTCAGTACCCTTCCTTGTCTGTGCAACTCTTTGGTAGCACAAGGAGACCTCTGCACAACAAATTCCTTAACAGTTCCACTGATTAATTGCTCTCACTGTCAGGAAATTTTTCCTTAGTTCCAGGTTGCTTCTCTCCTTGATTAGTTTCCATCCGTTGCTTCTTGTCCTGCCTTCGGGCGCTTTGGAGAATAGCTAGACTCCCTCTTCTTTGGGGCAGCCCCTGAGATATTGGAACAATGCTACATCTATCTGTCTGTCTATCTATCTGTCTGTCTGTCCATTATCTTATCTTATCTTATCTTATCTTATCTTATCTTATCTTATCTTATCTTATCTTATCTTATCTTATCTTATCTTATCTTATCTTATCTTATCTTATCTTATCTTATCTTATCATCTTATCTTATCCTATCCTATCCTATCCTATCCTATCCTATCCTTGTCTGTTTGTCTGTCTGTCTGTCTGTCTGTCTGTCTGTCTATCTATCTATCTATCTATCTATCTATCTATCTATCTATCTATCTATCTATCAATCATCTATCTATCATCTATCTATCTATCTATCTATCTATCTATCTATCTATCTATCTATCTATCTATCTATCTATCTATCTATCTATCTATCTATCTATCTATCTATCATCTATCTATCTAAGACTTCAAAATACTGGAGTTACTTTGCCCTAAGGAAAAAGCCAAGAAAGCTATCCCTGAATTTAAGTCTTTTCTTGCTTCGGTAAAAAAAAGGTACAACACTAAACCATAAAAAAACTCTGCAACCCACAGACCACCGCTAGCCCACCCAAAAGAAAATGTCAGCGTAACTAAAGTTAGCCCTGGGGCTAGTAGGTGTTGCTTGGCTCAGTTGTCTGAACGCACGCTGGGAAATGTCATTTAAATTAGATAGGGCCCGCAACTTGGGGGTCCTTCTAGACTCACAGCTCTCTTTGGAAGAGCATATTGGAGCTGTGACTAGGGGGGCCTTTGCCCAGGTTCGCCTGGTGCGCCAGTTGCGGCCCTATCTAGACCGGGATGCCTTGCGCACAGTCACTCATGCGCTCGTGACCTCTCGTCTAGACTACTGTAATGCTCTCTACATGGGGCTGCCCTTGAGGTCCACCCGGAGACTCCAGCTGGTGCAGAATGCAGCCGCGTGAGTCGTCTTGGGAGTTTCCCGATACTCCCATGTTACACCTTTGCTCCGCGAGCTGCATTGGCTACCGGTTGCTCTCCGGGTGAGGTTCAAGGTGTTAGTTATGACTTACAAAGCCCTTCATAGCATGGGTCCGGATTACCTACGGCAACACCTGCGACCGGCGTCAACTTCCCTCCGTCCAGTGCGCTCCCACAGAGAGGGCCTCCTCAGGGTGCCGCTGATCAAAGAATGCCGATTGGTGACCCCCAGGGGGAGGGCGTTCTCTGTGGGCGCGCCAGACCTCTGGAACCGCTTACCGGTTGAGCTCCGGACGGCCCCCGACCTTCGCTCCTTCCGGCACGATCTTAAAACATTCTTTTTCGAACAAGCTGGCCTGGTCTGACGGGATGGGGTTGGGTTTTTAAAACTAGTTTTAACTTTAATATGTATTGATTTTATGGGCATGATGTTTAATGGTTTTTTAATTTTTGTATTCGATTTTTATTGTGTATTGCCCTGTTCACCGCCCTGAGTCCTTCGGGAGAAGGGCGGTATAGAAATCAAATTATTAAATTAAATTAAATTAATTAATTAAATTTAAATCCGTGTTGTTTCTGATCAGGGTCTCCCCCGTTTACGCAGCCCTTGAAGGATTCAGCAAGCTTGGAATAAAATGTTTGCAGAAGGCTAGGAAATGAGTCACCGGCGGCCATAACCTCTCCTTGTATAAACTAATTTATGGAGAGATGCAGTTATTTGAGAAATAACATCCTTTAAATAGATTTTTTTTTTTTTACATCGGCTTTTGCACCTGATGGGGGGAAGATGGGGCAGAGGTGAGCGCGCTGGCTTGCACCCCTGTCGAGGCGCAGCTAATTATAGCTGTAGAATTAATGCACCTTGGCTTTCCCCTCCACTGGTTAATTCAATAATTAAACAGCCTTCAAAAAGCTTTTTAGCAGAAGAGGCCTTGCAACGGAGTACAGAGGGGAGATTTAAGTCAAAGCAGTTGCCACGATCAGCAGAACTTCAAAGCAGACTCTCTT
Source organism: Vipera berus (assembly GCF_964194415.1). Taxonomy (NCBI): domain Eukaryota; kingdom Metazoa; phylum Chordata; class Lepidosauria; order Squamata; family Viperidae; genus Vipera; species Vipera berus. The sequence goes on from NC_138202.1 coordinate 357,084,608, forward strand.
ACCTGCCACCGGCTTCAGGACACACAAAATATTCCATCCTTTTCTTGGCATCACCTTTTATTTATTTATTTTATTAAATTTAGGGAGGAAACCAGAGCAGCAGGGAAAATCATAAAGGGCCTGGAAAGAAAACTCAGTGAGGAACGGTTGGGGGCATTGGATAAAATGGGAGAAGACGCGAAGAGGTGTCTGGGAAAATAGTCTTTCTGAAACTTAGCCAGTTTTACCCGTGTGGACTTCAACTCCCAGAATTCCCCAGCCAGCTTTGGGAGTTGAAGTCCATATATCTCAAAGCGTGCTGGCTGAGGACTTCTGGGAATTGAAGTCCATATATCTCAAATGGTCATATGCAACTGTTCAAAGTTGCAACAGTGCTGGAAAAGGTGACCTGGCCTCATGCTTAATGACCATTGCAGTCATGTGATCAAAAATTTTGGATCAAAATTTACAACTGGCACATATTTATGATGGTTGCAATGTCCAGAGTTCATATGATCTCCATTTGTGACTTTCCAGGCCAACTTCCAACAACCAAAGTCTATGGGGAAAGCCGGATTCATTTAATGACTGTGGCAAAAAAAGTCATAACATTGGGCGAGACTCACTTAATGACTGTCTCACTTAACAACAGAAATGCCACTTCTAATTGTGGTCGTAAATTGAGGATGACCAGTACATTGTTTAATTTTTTTTTTCTTTCAGGTCAGATGCTACAAACCTTTCCTGCTATGTGTGTGCAATTCCATTAAAATTTCCAAATTATTTTTCAAAAACACTGGAAGGGCTTTTTTTAATTATCACCTAGATCAGAGTTTAATCAAGCCATCAAGCTAGGAGCCTTGGGAAAAGGCTGCAAATCCAGCCAAGGAGATCCAAGGCAATTTCTCGTTGGCAGCTATTTTTAATCTATATTTTTTAACTTTCTTTTTCACCGTCTTCTGAATCAGTCGTTATGCCTGAATAGAGCAAACATTTGAAAATGTAGTGGGGAACTACTAAGCAATAGTTCCATCACGCAGCCAAAATTGTTATTGACTGATACACTTAATCTGAAGTTGTTTTTTTTAAAAAAAAAAACAGACTTGGTTAAGCCACCCAATAGAAACTGAGGGAGATCAGAGAGGATTATTTCCAGTCCAGCCTTAGGCATGAAAGAAGGCTGGGTGACTCTGGGCCAATCACCGGGAGTCGGTGAGTCCTAGTCCCGCCTTAGACAGAAAAGTAGACTGGGTGACTCTGGACCAATCACTGGGAGACAGTGCATTCTACTCCCGGCTTAGACACGAAAGAAGGCTAGGTGACTCTGGGCCAATCACCGGAAAATGGTGAGTTCTAGTCCTGTCTTAGATACGAAAGAAGGCTGGGTGACTCTGGGCCAATCACCGGGAGATGGTGAGTTCTAGTCCCGCCTTAGACAGAAAAGAACGCTGGGTGACTCTGGGACAATCTCCAAGAGACAGTGAGTTCTAGTCCCGCCTTAGACACAAAAGAAGACTGGGTGACTCTGGACCAATCACCGGGAGACGGTGAGTTCTAGTCCTGTCTTAGGTACGAAAGAAGTCTGAGTGACTCTGGGCCAATCACCGGGAGATGGTGCGTTCTAGTCCCGCCTTAGACATGAAAGTAGGCTAGGTGACTCTGGGCCAATCTCCAGGAGACAGTGAGTTCTAGTCCCGCCTTAGACACGAAAGAAGGCTGGGAGACTCTGGACCCATCACCAGGAGACGGTGTGTTCTAGTCCTGCCTTAGGCATGAAAGCCAGATGGGTGACTTTGGGCCAGTCCCTCTCTCTCTCTCAGCCCAACCCACCTCACAGGGTTGTTGTTGTGGGAAAAATCAGAGGAGGAAGGTGTGTTGGATATGTTTCTCACCTTGAGTTATTTGTAAAATTAGCAAAGGCAGAATACAAATGAATAAATTAATAAATTAGAATCAAATTTAGATACATTCCAATCCTGTTCCAGGACAATCTCATGAAGCAGAGATATAACTAACTTAACAACTGCAGAGGTTCACTTAACAACTATGGCAAGAAAGGTCAGAAAATGTGGCAAAACTCACTTAGCTGTTAATTTTGGGCTGAATTGCGGTCATAATTTTTTTTAAAATTCCATTTATATCCCGCCCTTCTCTGAAGACTCGGCGGCTTACAAGCTTAGCAGTAGCCTTCATTCTATGTATATGCCTACTTATTAGGGCTTTCACACACACCCCAAGCGGCATTATTACAAAGTCAGCTTAATTGCCCCCAACAATCTGGGTCCTCATTTTACCTACCTGGGAAGGATGGAAGGCTGAGTCAACCTTGAGCCTGGTGGGACGCGAACCTGCACTAATTGCAGGCAGCTGGTGTTACTTAAGGAGGCATTAGCCCACTGCTCCACCAAGGCACTAGTGTCAATGTTGCTAACGTCAGATGTTCTTGTTTTGTCAACAGATGGAAATGCAGCCATTTTTCTCTATTGCTTTTAGAGTTTGTTGATGCTGGGAGGGGGAATGTGGATGAGAGTCCAGCTAGCCATAGCAATAATAACTCAGCCGTGGGAACCCAAGGTCATTGGGCCCAGAGTTGCTAAAGATTTGGCAGGCTGGAGAGCTGGGGAGAAAGCCCTTGCTTCAAGCTAATTGGGGAATGTGATTTATGACTGTTAATTGGAGGAGGGAATTGCGCTTTGTTACTTTGTATCCAGGGGAGGGGAATTCAGTTTCTGGTTTCAACTATGTAGTGCTGATACTTTGTTTCTCAAATAAAAGCTTCTTTAAGGTAAACAATGCCTCAAAGTTCTTTTGAAGAGTTTCACCTGTCAGAACCATGACATCTTAGGACTACATGCACACAAGTAAGTCTGATCTGTATTTAGCAGTACAGGGGTCTCCAAACTTGTCAACTTTAAGATTTGTGGACTTCAACTCCCAGAATTCCTCAGCCAGCCAGGGCTGGGCTGAGGAATTCTGGGAGTTGAAGTCCGTAAGTCTTAAAGTGGCCAAGTTTGAAGACCACTGTCACAGTATTTCTCAAACAGGATTTTCCCACCCAGTAAATTGCTCTTGCTGGCTGGGGAACTCTGGGAGTTGAAGTCCACATATCTTAAAGTTGCCCAGTTCTGTTTCCTGGGGTGCCAATAAGAATAAAACAGCCTGGCAAGGTTTTTAAAATCAATCCGTCTAATGAAATATTAACCTGGCTATTTGTTCCTGCTTTTTTTTTTAAAAAAAGAGTCCTGTTAAAAGCATTTGAAAGCATTGGTGTTTTCTCTTGCCATCATTATTTTTTGGCATGGGGCAAAAAAGGCCATTACAGGTAGACCTTAACTTATGACCACAATTGACCCCCAAATTTCCAATGCTAAGCAAGAGACTTATTTGCCCCGTTTTGCAATCTTTCTTGCCACAGTTAAGTGAGTCCTTGCAGTTGTTAACTTAGTCACACAGCTGTTCAGTGAATCTGGCTCCCCCCCCCCCATTGACCTGGCTTGTCAGAAGGTTGCAAAAAGGGATCACATCACACACACACACACACACACACACACAAACACACACGAAGGACACTGCAGCTGTCATAAATATGAGTCAGTTGCCAAGCAGCTGAATTTTGATCATGTGACTGTGGGAAGTCAGCCCCCCCCAGAGAAGGAAATATTAAAAGGGCAGAATATTATATTTCCTCAAAGGATCTTAAAGAGGCAGAAAAGCATGCCTAGTTTTTCTTAATAGCCCCAGGTCTCCTTCTCTCAAGCAGAAACCAGCTATGTAGAAATGCAGATGTGATAATCCATTCAGGAAGGTTGGAGGCCCCCAGCTAGAAGATTGAGAAGACAAAGACACCTAAAATCTACAAAGCCCACCCAAACTCTAAGACAGGACATAATAGGATTAACCCACAGATGCCAAAGGGGCACACTCAGACTCAGGTCAAAGTTCATGCCACAGGAACAATTCCAAACAAAAGGCTCCTGAGGGTATAAAAACCCACTCCCTACATGTGCTCGCTCTCTTTTCTTCCAGAGCCATCTTCCTGTCTGGCTCTCCTCTTCAATAAACTGCAAACTTCTTTCTAAAGCAGACGCCATGTTGTTTATTCCTGACTTGGACTGAACCATGATGAAGACTTTTCCTTCAACATGACCATGGGGAGTCTGGAACTGTGGGGTGAAAAATGTTCATAAATCACTTTTTTCAGTGCTGTTATGACTTCGAACAGTCACTAAGCGAATGCTTGTAAGTTAAGGGCTATCTGTATGAGAAAGCAATGAGACCCAATAAACCAAGGGTCTCCAATCTGTGGGCCATGGCCCGGTAGTGGCCTGTGGCCTGCTGGCCACTGGGCCATGGGACAGGGTGGCTAGTGTGCATGTGTGTGCGTGCACACCCCCTTACTTTCACACTTACGACGGTTGCAGCATCCCTGAGGTCACCTGATCAAAATTCAGACGCTTGGCAAACTGACTCATATTTATGACGGTGGCAGAGCCTGGGGGGGTGTCACGTGATCCCCTTTTGGGACCCTCCCAACAAGCAAAGTCAATGGGGGAGCCAGATTCTCTTAACAACCGTGTTACTCACTTACCGTCTGCAGTGATTCGCTTAACAACGGTGGCGAGAAAGGTCGTCAAACCGGGCAAAACCCATTTCCCCACTGTCTTGATCAGCAAGAAAAATTTTAGGCTGCAGTTAAAAAGGCTAGAGCCCATTCAGAGGCTGTGCCTTTTTCTGAATCTGTTGGCTGAGCGTTGCTGGAGACTAAAACATATAAAGAACGGTTACTGGAATTGGGCATGTCTACTTTAATGACGAGAAGGATTAGGGGGGACATGATAGCAGCGTTCCAATATCTCAGGGGCTGCCCCAAAGAAGAGGCAGTCAAGCTATTCTCCAAAGCACCTGAAGGCAGGACAAGAAGCAACGGATGGAAACGCATCAAAGAGAGATGCAACCTGGAATTAAGGAGGAATTTTCTGACGGTTAGAACAATTAACCAGTGGAACAACCTGCCTCCAGAAGCTGTGAATGCTCCAACACTGGACATTTTTAAGACGAGACTCAACAGCCATTTGTCTGAAATGGTATAGGGTTTCCTGCCTGAGCAGGGGGTTGGACTAGATGACCTCCAAGGTCCCTTCCATCATCATCATCATCATCATCATCATCATCATCATCATCATCATCATCATCATCATTATTATTATTATTATTATTATTATTATTATTATTATTATTATTAATTGAAACAGGATTCTGCCCTCTTGAAGGTTATAATACAGATGCTGCTTTCAGGATCCAGAAGAAAGTAAATATTGTGTTTCCAGCAAGGAAATTTATGTTGTATTTACATCTTAGGTGCTTGTGAAGAAATGAAGCTTGGAGCACATTTCCCTCTTCCTAAAGTAATATTTACTCAGCTGGAGAGCAGCTTCCAGATGGTTTTACCAGTGCATCATTTTGGCTACTTTTTAAAGAAAATAAAAGGGTGAGGGGTTTCGAAGGATGGGGACAAAATTGGAATTGGAAGAGGGCAGGTTTTTCCAGAATACAGAAGCCTGGAAGGTTAAGGAGCATATAAATCAGGCTTCTCTCCCTCTCTCCCTCTCCCTCTCATAATCATAATAGTAAAGTTGGAAGGGACCTTGGAGGTCATCTAGTCCAACCCCATGCTCAGGCAGAAAACTTTATACTATTTCAGGCAAATGGCTGTCCAGTCTCTTCTTAAAAACTTCCAGTGTTGGAGCATTCACCACATCTGGAGGCAGGTTGTTCCACTGGTTAATTGTTCTCACTGTCAGGAAGTTTCTCCTTAGTTCTAGGTTGCTTCTCTCCTTGATGAGTTTCCATCCGTTGCTGCTTCTTCTGCCTTCTGGGGTTTTGGAGAAAACCTCTTCTTTGGGGCAGCCCCTGAGATATTGGAAGACTGCTATCATGTCACCCCCAGTCCTTCTCTTCATTAAACTGGACATACCCAATTCCTGCAACCGTTCCTTTTATGTTTTAGCCTCCAGATCTCTAATCATCTTTGTTGGTCTTCTCGGCACTCTTTCCAGAGTCTCAACATTTTTTTTTTAACATCGTGGTGACCAAAACTGGATGCAGTATCTCTCCCTCTCCTTCTCCCTCTGGTGGCTGGGGAATTCTGGGAGTTGAAGTCCACAAGTCTTGAAGTTGTCAAGGATGAACATCCCTGCTCTAGATTAAGGCAGCTTTGCAAACATAGCCATTGTGAGAATGTTTATGGAGATTCTCAGTCATCCAGGTTATAGCTGACCCAAAGGTGCTTTTACAGGAGGCAACTGGACTTCCTTGTTTTTCCTTGAAGAGGTTTTTCTTCTCCGGATGGTGGGGAATGGAGGGATTTGTACTCCTTGCAGACAGCTGGTCATTTGCATCCTTTTAGAGAGTCATTGAGGCCACCTGGAGGGTTACTTGTGCCCTCAGGGTCACTTGAGTGGTGCAAATGGGCATGGACAAGTATAGAAAGTGGAAAGAGGGGCACATGACTAGGTCAGAGTATCAGCAAATAGCCCGAGCCTGCAAAGATGAAGTGAGGAAAGCTAAGGCTGAAAATGAACTAAGGCTTGCGACCAAAGTCAACAATAACAAAAAAAGCTTCTTTCAACATATAAAAAACAAGAAAAAAGTTAAGGAAATGATTGGTCCATTAGTGGGGGAAAGTGGCAAGAAGGTGACAAGCAACAGGGAGAAAGCAGAACTATTTAACTCGTCTTTTGCATCTGTCTTTACACAAAGGGACAAAGGGAAAAAACAGACCAACCTATCAAAAATAGTGCCATAAAAAACAGAATAGAAATGCAAGTTAAGATAGGCAAGAAAATGGTAAGTGAGCACCTGTCCAGCCTAGACGAGTTCAAATCACCAGGACCAGATGGATTACACCCCAAGGTTCTCAAGGAACTGGCAGACGTGATCTCAGAACCACTGAACTATATTTTTTAAAGATCCTGGAGCACTGGGGAACTACCAGCCACTGGAGGTTCTTAAGAAGAGACTGGACAGCCATTTGTCTGAAATGGTATAGGGTTTCCTGCCTGTGCAGAGGGTTGGACTAGATGACCTCCAAGGTTCCTTCCAACTCTGTTATTCTGTTACTCAAACAAAGGGAAAGATTGGAGAGACATGATATCAGTCTTCCAATATCTCAGGGGCTGCCCCAAAGAAGAGGGAGTCAAGCTATTCTCCAAAGCACCTGAAGGCAGGTCAAGAAGCAATGGATGGAAACTAACCAAGGAGAGGAGCAACCTAGAACTAAGAAGGAATTTCCTGACAGTGAGAACAATTAACCAGTGGAACAACCTGCCTCCAGAAGTGGTGAATGCTCCAACACTGGAAATTTTTAAGAAGAGACTGGACAGCCATTTGTCCGAAGTGGTATAGGGTTTCCTGCCTGAGCAGGGAGTTGGACTAGATGACCTCCAAGGTCCCTTCCAACTTTATTATTATTATTACTGGATGTAGGAGTCCAATTGTGGCCTTACCAAAGCATTGTAAAGTGGTACTAATACTTCATGTGTTTCCATCCGTTGCTTCTTGTCCTGCCTTCAGGTGCTTTGGAGAATAGCTTGACTCCCTCTTCTTTGGAGCAGCCCCTGAGATACTGGAAGACTGCTATCATGTCCCCACTTGTCCTTCTCTTCATAAAACTACACATACCCAATTCCAGCAACCGTTCTTCCTATGTTTTTGTCTCCAGGCTTTTAATCATCTTAGTTGCTCTTCTCTGATTTTTTTTCCAAAGCTTGTTCTTTTCCTCTCTCCCATCTACGTTTTCCCGTCCAAACTGATTTAATAAATGACAGGAAAGCTTGTCCAGGGGAAGCTGTCAAATTAAGGAATTAATTGCTGCAAGAAAGGACTCTGACATCAAAACACTTATTTCCGTGCAAGAAATGTTTCATTTTAATTATGTGCTTGGGGAGCACTGCTTCTGGACACCTGCAAAGAAAAGTACTATAATAATGCACTGCTTTGTGCAGAGAGATGATGAAGTAGAGATGCTTTACTGGTGGCACATCAGCCCTGCAAGGCAGATCGGATCGAGAAATCAACTCCACCGAAGGCTAAAACTATTTTTATTGAGTTTGGCTGTAAACTATTGCACGCTGGCCTTGTTCCAGGTGTGGAAAAGATTTATTTCATTTCATTATTTCATTTCATTTCATTTTATGTTATTAATGTTTTCTTTTGTTTTATTTATTATTTTATATTTTATTTTATTTTATCTTATAGTTTATTTTATTTTATTTTACTTATTTTATTTTACTTATTTTAATTATTTATTTTATGTTATTTTTCTATACCCCATTGTTATTATTTTTACAAACAACTCAAGACAGAAAACATACTTAATACCCCTTCCCCCTCCTATTTTCCCCACAATAACCCTGTGAGGTGGGTTGGCTGAGAAAGAAGGACTGGCCCAAAGTCACCCAGCTGGCTTTCATGAATAAGGCAGGACTAGAACTGCCAGTCACCTGGGGAGTAGGCCAAAGTCGCCCAGCCAGCTTTTTTATGCCTAAGGCAGGATTAGAACTCACCGTCCCAGATAAGATCAGCGCCAGATAAGTTCCAAAGATGAAACATTCCCCCAAGAAAACCCGAATTGGTCTCTTAGCCAAACTGCAAACATTCAAAAAGTCTGCTCCTGGGCTATAAATACTTAAACTTTTTTTTTTCCTTGAAAAGCTTGAACAAAAATAGCTTTTTATGGGGAAATTTTTCCTCTCTCCAGGCCAGTTTTCCCAAGGCCTTCTGAAACCCTATTATTTTTGAAAAGGGTTCAAGACGTGGAATGGAACGAGGGATTGTGCTTTCTGTGCTTGGAAAGGTTAAAAAAACCATTGCAATAAGTTGGGGTTTGTTTGTTTGTTGTTTGTTTGTGTATGTCAGCCTCTGCTTTAGCCTGGTGGGAAGGAGAATCCCTGGTTTCTGCAAAGGAAAATGAGATATTTCAGCCATGTTCACTCTTTATTTTATTTATTTATTTTATTTATTTAGATTTATATACCGCCCTTTCCCGAAGGTCTCAGGGCGGTTTACAGGATATTTAAAAGAAAATCAATACAAAAGTTAAAACAAATTAAAAAAAGATTAAATGAAACCCTGAGAAAAAATAAAAACCCAGTTAAAATTAAAAATTAAAAAAAATTCTCAGCCTGGGCCAGAGAGCTCGAAGAGCCAGGTCTTCAGGTCCCGGCGGAATGAACGGAGATCGGGGGCAGTCCTCAGCTCCGCGGGCAGCTGGTTCCAAAGGGCAGGTGCGCCCACTGAGAAGGCCCTACCCCTGGGTGTTACCCGCCTGGGGGTATCCTGTGGCCTCAGCAAATGTTTGCAACAGCTTAACTACAACAGCACTCAAGTGTGTCTTTTTCCCAAGAGACACTATCGGGGATAATGCTTGCTCATTTAAAAGAGCATCAAGAGAACACACAGTTTTGAACCGCTGCGCAATAAGGCACGGCTGGAGTTGGTGCATCAAACATTCAGGAAAAGCTGTTGGAGTCTGCCCCGACATTAAAAGGAAAGAAAGATTAAAAAAAAAAAAGTTGGTAAATCTGCCCGATTGGTATTGGACTATTACCAGAAATAAAGATGTTTCATGGTTGCCAGCTTTTAAAGTGACCGCCGTAACTCTGCTGTTAAGCACGGCAGAACAGAAGCAAATGTTTGTAGCTCAGGATTGAAATGAGGGGTCCTGGTTGCTCTCTGCGCTGGGTGGTTTTCTTCCAGACATCTCATGACCCAACTAGGCTCCGCTATCAGTGCTAGAAGGGAGAGAAGGTTACTCTCTGTTTATATATGGGTGGGTTGCCCTGTCAGTGGGGAGAGCTCTTAGTGGTTGTTTGATTAGCTTGTTGTTGGTGATAGATGAGGGTGTGTGTGTGTTTCTGTGTGTGTGTGTGTGTGTGTGTGTGTGTGACAGAGAGAGAGAGAGAGAACTATAGATAGATATTGAGAGAGATAGATCATATAGAGATATAGAGATAGATAGATGATAGATAGATAGATGATAGATAGATGATAGATAGATAGATAGATAGATAGATAGATAGATAGATAGATAGATAGATAGATAGATGATAGATAGATAGATAGATAGATAGATAGATAGATAATAGATAGATAGATAGATAGATGATAGATAGATAGATAGATAGATAGATAGATAGATAGATAGATAGATAGATAGATAGATAGATGAGAGAGAGAGATGAGAGAGAGAGAGATGATAGAGAGAGAGGGGAGAGAAAGACAGATAAAGGGGCAGAGATAGAGGGAGAGTGAGACAAAGAGACAGACAGATACAGTACATAGACAGATAGATAGAGATAGATAGATATAGAGAGAAATAGAGATTGAGAAAGAGAGATATAGATAATGATAGATGTTATAGATATAGATGATGGTGATAGATGATATAGATATAGACAGACAGATAGATGAGAGATAGAGATAGAGAGGATGGATGGATGGATGGATGGATGGATGGATGGGAGGTCCTTGGTGATCTCTGATCTTGGTTGTTTTCTTGCAGGCATTTCATGACCCAACTAGATAACTTCATCAATGCCCGAAGGGAGTGGGGTTGTCTCTCTGTTCACAGACTAGCAGTTTCTCCTATCAATGTTGGTGGAGCCTTGTTTTCATCTTGACAATTAAATTAACATCGAAGGCTGGCATTTCCCTACACTTTAAATATTTTTACCGGGAGAGGAATCTAAAAGGGAATACAGAGTCTTCAGCTTACAGCCATTTGCTTTGGGACTATTTAAAGCGGGACACACACAAAAAAAGAGCAGTTACAACTGGTCTTCACGCTTACGACCATCCCAGCATCCCCAGGGTCACCTGATCAAAAATTTGGGAGCTTGGCAACTAGAATGTATTGATGACCATTGCAGCATCCCGGGGTCACATGATCCCGTATTTGTGACCTTTCCAGCCAGCTTCTGCTAAGCAAAATCAATGGGGGTGGGGGGGAAGCTTATTCACTTAATGTCCTCATGATTCACATAAGAACCGCTGGCAAAATCAAGCTCGTAAAATTGGGCAACACTCACTTAAGAACTGGTCTGCTTAGCAGTCAAAATTCTGCTCCAATTGGGTTCGTAAGCGGAGGACTGCTTGTAAATCAAGGCAGAAGAGGGGGGCGGGGGTCTGATAATTCTCATGGGGCCACTTTTATAGGGACCCACATGGAGGTGGGGAAGCTGTCTCCGTTTGCTGAATTTTGAGGTTCCTTATTCTCCCCCATTTAAGCTTAGGTTGCACTTTCTCAAGTACACGTAGTCCTCGACTTACGGCCACTTTTGAGCCCAAGATTTCTGCTGCTAAGCGAGACAGTTGTTCAGTCAGCTTTGCCCCATGTTACGGCTTTCCTTGCCACAGTTGTTAAGCGAATCACTGCAGCTCTTAAGTTAGTCACGCGATCGTTAAGTGAATCGACTTTGCATGTCAGAAGGTTGCAAAAGGGGAGCGTGTGACACCCCCCCCCAGGACATTGTGACCATCATAAATAGGAGTCAGTTGCCAAGCCTCTGACTTTAGATCACGTGACCAGAGGGATGTGTGAGAAACATCTTTAAGTCACTTTTTTTCAGTGCTGTGGTAACTTTGAGCGGCCACTAAACGAATGATTGTAAGAGTTTCACAAGCAACCGTCCCTCTCATTAGGAAGAATATCTGGTCAAACAAAACCAGGATGCTAGGCAGGGGTCTTCAAACTTGGTCGTTTGATGACTTGTGGACTTCAACTCCCAGAATTCCCCAGCCAGGCATGCTGGCTGAGGAATTCTGGGAGTTGAAGTCCCCAAGTCATGAAGGGGGCCATAGTTATTATTATTATTATTATTATTATTATTATTATTATTATTATTATTATTATTATTATTATTATTATTATTATTAATTTTATTTGTATACCGCCCTTCTCCCGAAGGACTCAGGGCGGTGAACAGGGCAGTACTTGTTAAAAGACAAAATACAAAATACAAAAATACAAAAATTAAAAGAGAATTAAACAGAATGCCCACAATTCTTACAATTAGTTAAAACACATTAAAATAGGTTAAAACACATTAATAAAACCCAACCCCATCCCATCAGGCCAGGCCAGCTTGTTCGAAGAGGTGAGTCTTTAGATCGCGCCGGAAGGAGCGGAGGTCGGGCGCCATCCGGAGCTCAACCGGAAGATGGTTCCATAAATCCGGCGTGCCCACAGAGAACGCCCTCCCCCTGGGGGCCACCAGTCGGCATTCTTTGACCGGTGGCACCATGTTGGCTGAGGAATTCTGGAGTTGAAGTCCACAAGTCATCAAAGGGCCAAGTTTGAAGACCCCTGTGCTAGAGAAAGAGGGGAAGGTGCCCTTGTTTGATGAAGGATGCTGGAAGGATTTGGGAGAGGAGAGACAGGAATTCAACAGATGGAGCTTATTTGACTGATTGACTTTCCAGTTGTGAAAACAAGATTTTATGCTGCACCATAAATCCTTTAATTCTTCCACAAAACCAGTTGGTGCCTCGTTTGCGTCACTGGAAAAAAAATTAAAGGTAGGAATAAGTACCCTGGTGTTTTGCTGGGAGCCCACAGTATGTATTGCATGCATGTTAATAAAATTATGGTCTGTCTTCAGAGTGGGTTGGTTGCTTTCGGTGAGACAGGTTTGACCACAACATCCTGAATGAATTGCCCAGCACACAACACTCACAATCTTTCCTCCCTAGGTTGGGAAGGGCCTTAAAGGTTATCACAGTGTTTCTCAATCTCAGCAATTTTAAGATGGGTAGACTTCCATTCCCAGAATTCCTCGGCCAGCATGCTGGCCGGGGAATTCTAGGAGTTGAAGTCCACCCTTCTTAAAGCATGTAGGGTGGGGAATTCTGGGAGTGGAAGTCCACCCATCTTAAAGCAGGCTGGCTGGGGAATTCTGGGAGTGGAAGTCCACCCATCTTAAAGCACCCTGGCTGGAGAATTCTGGGAGTTGAAGTCCACCCATCTTAAAGCATGCTGGCTGGGGGATTCTGGGAGTGAAAGCCCACCCCTCTTAAAGCAGGCTGGCTGGGGAATTCTGGGAGTTGAAGTCCACCCATTTTAATGCATGCTGGCTGGGGAATTCTGGGAATTGAAGTCCACCCATCTTAAACCATGCTGGCTGGGGAATTCTGGGAGTTGAAGTCCATCCGTCTTAAGGTTGCCAGGTTTGAGAAACATGAACCTATCCCAACGCCTCATCATTTACAGTGTCCTAGCAGGACTGATCAGATTATCCAGTGACTACTTAAACCCATCTACTAAAGGAAAGTTTCTTTCTATTCAGGACCACTCATTCCACTAGGGAACAGCTGAAACCCACAGGAAATTCTTCCGAATTGTTAGTCCAATAATCCCCTTTCCTGCCCTGCACTTTGAGCTTCCATCCAAGTCCTACGGCTTACGCTTTTAGCAGAGGGCACAATGTCTAGAAATTCCAGAACCTGCGCAGGGCGCCAGCTTGCAAAGGCTCTCCCACCCTCTCTTTTGCAAGATTGGCTCTAAATTTAAGCGACGCTGGCTGTCCTTGTCCGTGCAATATCTAATTTCTGAATCTGTGCCACTGTGTTAGGTGCCAGGAATGCCTCCAACACAGCAATCTCTGGCAACATTGTGGGAGACTTGAAATGTGGGTTAAACAGAGCCGCCTCGTGCTGCTCAGAACGTTATCAGGAGCTGGGAAATGACCGCAGGGGCTAATGATAGAACAGCCTGATGGGGAAGGGGGAAGGCTAAGCGGTAAAACTCAGGCCCCGATCCCTGAGGGTGTAAGTCCTTCCTAAGCCTTCCTTCAGAAAAGATATATATATATATATATATCTTGTCGCTCATCAAGTCTTATGGCACAGGAGGGTTGAGAGAACAAGACTTGGCAGCTTCAAGGAACAGAAACATTTTCTCCCCGTGCGATTTAAGTAGGCAATTCTTACACTTACTGGTCTAAAACATGCTTTGTTTACTTAATAAGAAAGAGGGGAAGGAAGGAAGGCAAAGAAGGAAGGAAGGAAGGAAGGAAAGGGGAAAAAGAGAAAGAAAAAGAGAGACAGAGACAGAGAGAGAGAGAGAGAGAGAGAGAAAGAAAGAAAGAAAGAAAGAAAGAAAGAAAGAAAGAAAGAAAGAAAGAAAGAAAGAAAGAAAGAAAGAAAGAAAGAAAGGAGTCAGTGGAGGAAGGGAGGGGGGAAGGAAGGATGGAGGAAGGAAGGAAAAGAAAGAAAGGGAGAGAATAAAGAAGGAAAGAAAAAGGAGGAAGGGAAAGAAAGAAAGCAAAGAAAGAAAGAAGAGGGAGGAAGAGAGGAAAAGAAAGAAGGAGAGATAGAAAAGAAAGAAAGAAGGAAAGGAAAAGAAGAAAGGTAACGAAGGAAGGAAGGCATTCTTAAAAGGCACAAATTCAAAACAAGGAAGGAAGGAAGGAAGGAAGGAAGGAAGGAAAGAAGGAAGGAAGGAAGGAAGGAAGGAAGGAAAGAAAGAAAGAAAGAAAGAAAGAAGGAAGGAAGGAAGGAAGGAAGGAAGGAAGGAAGGAAGGAAGGAAGGAAAGAAGGAAGGAAATAAATAAATAAATAAAGAAAGAAAGAAAGAAAGAAAGAAAGAGAAGGAAGGAAGGAAGGAAGGAAGAAAGAAGGAAAAGAAAGAAAGAAAGAAAGAAAAGAAAGGAAGGAAGGAAGAAAAAGAAAGAAAGAAAGAAAGAAAGAAAGAAAGAAAGAAAGAAAGAAAGAAAGAAAGAAAGAAAGAAAGAAAGAAAGAAAGAAAAGAAATTATTGATGGCGGAGAGATGAACAAACAATCCAAAATTCCAATCCACCAGCCTCAAATTATCCTACTTAATTACACAGACTTAAAGGAGGTTCTAAGGCCGGGAAGGGCGGAAGAAAAGAGAACAGGATGGGATGGGGGATGAACCTTATATTATTATTATTATTATTATTATTATTATTATTATTATTATTATTATTATTATTATTATTATTATTATTATTATTATTATTATTATTATTATTATTATTATTATTATATCAGTTACAGCAAGGATGGGGGCACTTGAAGACCTGAAGAACCAGTTTGGGGACAGATCATCTTTAGAGAAAGTCGTCCCATGTGGACCCTAATTCGATGGCAGACCACCTCTCTCTCCCTCGCCTCCCCCTCTTTCTCCATTATTTCATTCAGTTTAGTATTTTATTTGGGGCTGAGAACCCCTCTCAGTTTCGAATACGGTAGTTCTCTACTTACGACCACAACTGAGCCCCAAGTTTCTCTTGCTAAGCGAGACAGATGTTAAATGAGTTTTGCCCCATTTCACGTCCTTTCTTGCCACAAGTGGCGCGTTAGTGGCCGTTCGATTTCCCCATTGACTTTGCTTGTCAGAAGGTCACAAAAGGGGATCACGTGATCCCCCGGGACACTGCAACCACCGTGAGTATGAATTTTGATCACATGACACTGGGAATGCTGTAATGGTTGTCCATTTGAGAAATGATCCTAAGTTACTTTTTTTCAACGACGTAACTTTGAACGGTCACTAAATGATCTGTTGTAAGTCAAGGGCTGCCTGTAGAGGGCAAGGGGTAGCCAGAGCTATCTCTAAAGCAGACATGTCAAACACAAGGCCCGGGGGCCGGATCCGGCCCGTGAAGTGGCTTCATGCGGCCCGCGAAGCCATCCTGGAAAAAGTGAGGGAACGGCCCCCACCGCCTTGGCCCTGGCCCAGAGACCCTCCTTCTGCCAGAGACCCTCAGATCTGTCCCACTCCTGCCCAGGCCCCCATAGGCACCCTTGATGCCAACGATGTAGAGCTGGCCATGCCCACCCAGTAGGCCACACCCACTCTAGCCACGCCCACCCGGTAGGCCACGCCCACCCTGGCCATACCCACCCGGCCCCCTGAGGGCAACCGCAATGCTGATGTGGCCCTCAATGAAATTGAGTTTGACACCCCTGCTCTAAAGTAATCCCTGAATCCCGCAAAGGACCTCAGCTTAATTTCGTCTTCCATTTTAATTGAACTGAAATATACTTTGTAATGCAACTTTAAAGCAGAGCTGTGAAAAAGTGCAGCCCATCAGCCAGCAGGGGACGAAAATATCACTCTTGTTTGGTGGCGTTTGGAGAGAAAGGGATAAGAGGTGAAAATGACTTTTTCAGCCCTTCCCACATCTAAGGCGTTGAATCCCTCTCCCTTCTTTTATCTGATTATGTGCCAGTAACTCAGTAACCGCATTCTAAGTGGACCTAAAGCATTAGTTTACAATACAACATCTGCTTTCTACTCCATCTGGTTTCGTTTCCACTCAGCAATGCTATATTTAAATATCTTTGTGGTTGGATTTGCACTTTTCCTTCAGCTGATAACAGACTATTTTATAACCAACGACCAAGATCTCAAGAGCTTGTGCTAATGTTCTTGGGGCTATTTCTGGACAAGATGTTTGGCTTTTGAGTATAAATAGCAGGCTGGAGTATTTCCCCCCACCCCCAAGATAGGTGTAGGTTAGGAGTAGAAGCCCAGCAGAAATAACTAAAAGGTCAGTTAAAGGAGAGCGTGGCCGCTAAACACAACCAGTGTGGCCTAAAGATCTCCAAATAAATTGAAAGCACGGTGGGGGACTGTAGAGTGAGGTCAAAAAAAAGTCAAGATGGCAGCTGCAATTGAAGGTCTGCATGTCTTTTTGTGTATTGTAATAATAATAATAAAGTTGGAAGGGACCTTGGAGGTCATCTAGTCCAACCCTCTGCTCAGGCAGGAAACCCTGTACCATTTCAGACAAATGGCTGTTGAGTCTCTTCTTAAAAATGTCCAATGTTGGAGCATTCACAGCTTCTGGAGGCAGATTGTCCCACTGATTGATTATTCAGACTTTCAGGAAGTTTCTCCTTAGTTCTAGGTTGCTTCTCCCCTTGATGAGTTTCCATCCGTTGCTTCTTGTCCTGCCTTCAGGGGCTTTGGAGAAGAGCTTGACTCCCTCTTCCTTGGGGCTGCCCCTGAGATATTGGAGCACTGCTATCATGTCCCCCCTCGTCCTTCTCTTCTTTAGACTAGAGACATACCCAATTCCAGCAACCATTCTTTATATGTTTTAGCCTCCAGCCCCCTAATCAATTATAAAAATCTTGACAGACTTAAATGGGAGACTATGAGTTCAAGTTCCACCTTAGCCATAAAATCCCGCTGGTTGCATTTGAGCCAGTCTCTCCCTCTCAGTCCAAACCGCCTCACAGGGTTGTTGTTGTTGTGGGGAAAATAAGAGGAAGAAGGTTCGTTGGATATTTATGCTGTCTTGAATTATTTGTAAAATTTATACAGGCAGTCCCCAATGAACGCCCACAACGGAGCCCAAAATATCTGTTGCTAAGCTAGACAGTTGTTAAATGAGTTTTGATCCATTTTACAACCTTTCCTGCCACAGTGGGTAAAGTGAATTACTGCAGTTGTTAAGTTAGTAACACGGTTGTTAAGAGAATCTGGCTTTTCCGGTGACTTTGCTTGTCAGAAGTTTACAAAAGGTGACTGCATGACCCTGGGAGACTGTGACCGTCATAAATGTGAGTCAACTGTCGGGCATCCGAATGTAAATCACATGACCGTGGGCGTGCTGTAATGGTCACAAGTGTGAAAAACAGTCCTAAGTCATTTTTCCCAGTGCCGTTGTAACTTTGAACAGTCAGTATGCGAACTCTTGCAAGTCATGCGAACTCTTGCAAGTCATGCGAACTCTTGCAAGTAAAGCAGGATTTAAATAAATAAAAATTGACAAACTCTGGAATTGCTGGAATTGGGTATGTCTAATTTAATAAAAACTAGGGGGCAACATGATAGCAGTCTTCCAATATTTGAGGGTCTGCCCCAAAGAAGAGGGAGTCAAGCTATTCTCCAAAGCACCTGAAGGCACCTGGGTTGGACTAAATGACCTCCAAGGTCCCTTCCAACTCTTATTTTATTACTTAGAGAGCCAACTTCCTGCACCAATTGTGGTTACATTGCCCTACTTCAGATCCAGGAAGGATTGCATCCCATTCACCCTGCACTGGTTCCCAACAGGCTTTGCACCTGCAGTTGACACATTTTTAACTTCTCCAGAGCTTGGTTGTCATTTCCAAGAATTAAGCACTTAGAATAGATCTTGTTACAGAGCCTAAAACTCAGGAAGCTTAAAGAAGGTGCTAGCTGTGCAGCACAATTTGTGTGTAGCCAGAAGAAAGAATAGAATAGAATAGAATAGAATAGAATAGAATAGAATAGAATAGAATAGAATAGAATAGAATAGAATAGAATAGAATAGAATAGAATAGAATAGAATAGAAATAATAAAGTTGGAAGGGACCTTGGCGGTCATCTAGTCCAACCCACTGCTCAGACAGGAAACCCTATGCCTATACCAATTCAGACAAACAGCTGTCCAGTCTCTCCTTAAAAACTTCCAGTGTTGGAGCATTCAAAGCTTCTGGAGGCAGGTTGTTCCACTGGTTAATTGTTCTGACTGTCAGGAAATTCCTCCTTAGTTCTAGGTTGCTTCTCTCCTTGATTAGTTTCCATCCGTTGCTTCTTGTCCTGCCTTCAGGGGCTTTGGAGAATAGCTTGACTCCCTCTTCTTTGGGGCAGCCCCTTGGCTATTGTAACACTGCTATCATGTCACCCCTAGTCCTTCTTTTCATTAGACTAGACATAGAATAGAATAGAATAGAATAGAATAGAATAGAATAGAATAGAATAGAATAGAATAGAATAGAATAGAATAGAATAGAATAGAATGGAATGGAATGGAATGGAATGGAATGGAATGGAATGGAATGGAATGGAATAGAACGGAACGGAACAGAACAGAACAGAACAGAACAGAACAGAATAGAATAGAATAGAATAGAATAGAATAGAATAGAATAGAATAGAGCTGGAAGGAACCTTGGAGGTCTTCTAGTCCAGCCCCCTGCTCAAGCAGGTGAACCTATACCATCAAATCAAATCAAGCTTATAGGACAGGGGGTCTTCATACTTGGCAACTTTAAGATTTGTGGACTTCAACTCCCAGAATTCCGCAGCAAGCCAAGGTTGGCTGTGGAATTCTGGGAGTTGAAGTCCACAAATCTTAAAGTTGCCAAGTTTGAAGACCGCTGTTGTAGGATTTCAGTAAAAGTCCAAATTGCCTGCTTCATTTGATGTCCCCAATTATTCAGGAGGTTGAAGGCTTGCAGTTTATGTGCCATTTATTATTTGTATCCCACCTTTTAAAGTTTTTGCAAATAACTCAAGGCAGCGAATATATCTAATACTCCTTCCTCCTTCTATTTTCTGCACAATAACCCTGTGAGGTGGGCTGGGCTGAGAGACACTGACTGGCCCAAAGTCACCCAGCTGCTTTCATGCCTAAAGTAGGACTAGAACTCACCATCTCCTAGTGATTGGTCCAAAGTCACCCAGCTGGTTTTCATGGCTAAGGAGGCACAAGAACTCCCAGTCTCCTAGTAATTGGCCTAAAGTCAGCCAACTTGCTTTCATAGCTAAGACAGGACTAGAACTGCCAGTCTCCTAGTAATTTGCCGAAAGTAAGCCAGCTTGTTTTCATGGCTAAGGAGGCACTATAACTCCCAGGTAGTAATTGGCCTAAAGTCAGCCAGCTGGCTTTCCAAGCTAAGGTGGGACTAGAACTCCCAGTCTCCTAGTAATTGGCCTAAAGTCAGCCAACTCGCTTTCATAGCTAAGACGGGCCTAGAACTCCCAATCTCCTAGTAATTTGCTGAAAGTCAGCCAGCTGGTTTTCATGGCTAAGACGGGACTAGAACTCCCAGTCTCCTAGTAATTGGCCTAACATCAGCCAGTTGGCTTTCATAGCTAAGGTAGGACTAGCACTCTGAGTCTCCTGGCGTTTGCTCCAAAGTCACCCAGCTGGTTCGCGCGCCTAAAGCATGACTAGAACTCACCACCTGGTTTCTAGCCTGGTGCCTTGACCACTAGACCAAACAGGCTCTCTGTGACTACACATTGCTCTTGGTTGAACAAGCCACAACTGGCTGTAAAGTCACACATCAGCCAAAACACAAGACACCTTGCAACTTAGCGGATTGCGGGCACTAGCACGGAATTGTTTCAATTACTACTCGTGTCCCAATTTTCCAACTTCCCTATAACCACGAGCCACCACAATTCTGGTTTCTTGATAGATTAGGGATCAACAAGTTGGCGTCCACTCTTGGGGAACACCGAGATCCCTTTTGTCCAGAAGGATCTGTTCCCAACTTGAATCCTTCAGAATGTCTAATGGTGCCCCCATCACGGCTATAACTGCGTCCTTCAACTTGGCTGTAGGTTGTCCTCTTCTCTCGTCTTCTGTTTTTTCCACCATGATGGACTTCTGAAGTCAATCATGTTCCTGCTATGGAAGGAGAACTCCAAAATATTTGGGAAAACTTATTGTTTCCTCCCCCCCCGCCCCCCGCCTTTCTTTTTTTTTTTTTGCCAGCAATGTTGCACAGAGCCATGCAGGATCCAGGAGTGGTATCTCCTGTCGCCATGGAAATAGTGTGGTACCCAGAGAGGGAAGTCCTTCCTCTCGTTGCCATGGGAACAAAGAAGCAACTGAGCAGATGAGAAAGCACAAAGACAGCCTAGCCTGATGGCCTAAAAAAAAAGACAATTCAGCCTCGGGATGACGAAGGTGAGGTTCTATGGCTTTGGGAACTGTTATTTCCAACATGGAAACAAGTCCACCTTGGCTCATGTCAGCCCTACAGTTGTCAGCTAATTACTGAATATAGTTTTCAGTTTATTCCTTTCAGCATACAAGAGACACAGTAGGTGTCAACGCTGTTAACATCGGATGTTTTTGCATTGACAATAGTTGGAAATGTAGCCATTTTCTCCCTTTCGCTTTTAGAGTTAAATCAGGGCTTTTCAACCAGTGGTACGGGTACCACCTGTGGTACATTGGCACCTGGCAGGTGGTACGCGACCATCCTAGGAAAGTGACAGTGGGGGAGGGGAATGAACTGCACCGGTGGCAGCACCGCACAAGCCTGAGCGAGAGACAGCTGGAGCTGCAGGGCTGTCAGGGCTTAGCGGAAGCGCCATGATCAGCACCAGGATCCAGCTGGGGCTCGGCGCTGATCCTGGCGCTTCTGCTGAGCCCGGAAGAAGCACCAATCAGCTGGAATGTTGCAGCATCTCCAGGGTCTTGTGATTTACATTCAGATGCTTGGCAACCGATTCATGTTTATGATGGTCACAGTGTCCCAGGGTCATGTGAAGTGACCAAAACCTGCTGCACCCCCCCCCCTGCAGAGTGGGGAGAATAAAAACCAAACACCCCCCACCCCACCCCCATTGCCAATCCTCAACAGAAATGCTCACAACAATGAAAACCTCGGACAGGAGGAAGAGCGCTGCCGGGCGGGTAGGTAGGTGTCTTGCTCGGCTGTGGCTTGGGGGGCACTTTTTTGAGTGCCAATGTAATTTCGAACAGTCACTAAGTGAACTGTTGTAAGTCGAGGACTATCTGTACTTCATCACTTTTTCCCTTTTTTTTTTGGTCATCAAGTTTTTGACACCTTGCTAGGCGACTGGTGGTGCTCGGATGTTGCCATATCCCAAAAGTGGTACAATGGGTGAAAAGGTTGAAAAGCCCTGAGTTAGATGATGCTGGGAGGGGGGAATGTGAATGAGAGTCCAGCTAGACATAACAACACTAAACCTAGGATGAGAATCAAGGTTACTGAGCCCAGAGCTGATAAAAAATTGGCGCTGGAGAGCTGGAGAGGAAGCCCAGGCTTCAAGCTAATTGGGGAACGTGATTTATGATGGTAAATTGGAGGAGGGAATTGTGTTTTGATACTATGTGCCCTGAGGAGGGGAATTCAGTTTTTGGCTTCGATTATGTAAGTGCCAATATTCTGCTACTTGAATAAAAGTCCTTTAAGGTAAACAATGCCTCGAAGTTCTTTTGAAGAGTTTCATCTGTAAGAACCATGACAATGGGACTGATTAAAACCATCATTTGCAAAGATTTCTGAGGTGAAGATGCTGTCATATCAGAAATAACATCTGGATTTTCTGTAACTGCAGGATCACTGTGCCCATCATCCCCAGCTGGTGCTACCTTTGTCTATGTGGTAGTGCGGTAGATAGGAAATATGTACAGGTATAGGTATCCTCAATTTACAACCATTTACTTAATGACTGTTCAAAGTTACAACGGCACTGGAAAAAAAAAGAATTATGACCATTTTTCACACTTAACGACCACTGAAGCTTCCCCGTGGTCACATGATCAAAATTGGGGTGGTTGGCAACTGGCATGTACTTATGACGGTTGCAGTGTCATGCGATCACCATTTGTGACCTTCCCAGCTGGCTTCCAACAAGCAAATTCAATGGGGGGGGAAGCTAGATTCACTTAACGACCGCAGGATTCACTGAACAACTGCCGTGATTTGCTTAACTGGCAAAGGCTTCCAGTTTTGTACAGTAGCGCAGCAGCTGTGGGATCACGGGGCTCCGCACCCTACGGTCGATTTCTGCCTCCTAGGGCACCCTAAATGGGCCTGAGGTTTCCCCGTAGTGGCAACAAAGAAGGAAGGAAGGAAGTCCCACTGATTGTGGAGAGATGGTGGTCGATCCGATTGGTTTGGGAAAAGTCCTCCAGAGTACAGCAGGAGAAAAGCTAGCTTAACTTAGCCCAAGCAGTCAAAGCCCAAAAGCACCAATTTAAGCTGACTGTAAACAACGTGTTTGAAACTGGATAAGAACAGTGATTTTTCTCTCTTCTACTTGAAAATTGATTACCTGGAAAAAAAGAAAAAGAAAAACCCCCAAAAGCAAAAAGCCTCGGAAAGTGAGGAGGAGCGGGAACTTTGCCCCACCCTTCTACAGATGGAAGCGGCAAATTAAATTTTTCAGGGGGAACAGAAATATAGTGAAATGAAATGAATATAAATCTAAGACCATTTTTTTCTGTGGTGGTTACGTGACTACGGCGGTCATAAAATGAATGCTGTGGCCGTTAAGTGAACCCCTTGTTTGCTATGGGGTGATTTTTGTCAGAGACTAGACGTAAATGCCGCTTTCCAGGAAAAATGTCGTAAATAGCAGTCATGTGACCACAGGGCACAGCAAAGCAGACCAGTTAAGGGCCCAAAATGCAGTCATGTGACCACAGAGGGCGGGTCTAACATCAGAGGTTCAAAACTGGCCCGTAAGTCCCTCTGGGGAGGTCTGTCATAACTTTGACTGCTAAGCAACTGGTCTTAAATTGAGGACTACCTGTACTCTTTGGGGAAGGATACCCATACAGGGTCAAAAAAGTCAATATGGCAGCCTCAACCATGCAATCAAACACCTGCCCCTTTTTTATTCTAAATATTAATAAGGAAGGGGCTTCAGCTGGATAATTTGGGCTTCCATCTTGCCTTTTTTGACCCTTTGTAGACCCCCTACTCTTTGGGGAGTAATTTTGTTTTTAAATGAATTACAGGTAGTCCTCAACTTACGATCACAACTGAACCCCAAATTTCTGGGACAGTGGTTAAGTGAATTTTGCCCCATTTTACAATCTTTCTTGTCACAGTTGCTAAGTGAATCACTGCAGTTGTTCAGTCAGTAACCTGGTTAAGTGAATCTGGCTTCCCCAGATTCCCCCCCGTCAGAAGGTCGCAAAAAAGGGATCACATGACACACACCCCCAGGACACTATGACAGTCATAAGTATGAGTCAGTTGCCATGCCTCTGAATTTTGATCACGTGACCACGGGAATGCTGCAACGGTTGCAAGTGTGAAAAACGCTCACAGGCCACTTTGTCAGCACTGTTGCAATTTCAAACAGTCACTAAATGAGGACTAGCTGCATGTTTGCAGAATGGTAACATCAAAATTGTTCTTCCCTCCCTCCTACCTGAAAATCATGACAAACGCCTGGTTTTCTTTTTTTTTCTTTTTAATATTTGAAAACTTTTTATTTTTCTTTCAAATGAGCACCAACATAGGTTGTAAATCAGACAAAAAAAATGCTCCCTTCCTTCTAATACTGAAGTAGTATGTACAATATGCCAATGTGTGACACGGTTTAAAACAAATTAGGCCATTAAAAAAAACAGACAAGTAAACATTTATTACTAAAGCAAAATGAAACCTGAAGAAATTGTTAAAACAAATAAAATACCAATAAAATAAAACCAATATTTATTTATTTTTTAATATTAAAGTATAAAGTATACACAGTTCTGTAAACACAAAGATGTCCAACATGATGGGCTGGTATTAGAAATATAGTCTCTTCATTTAGGGAAAGGATAAAGGTATCCATTATTATACCTTTGCAATAATAATATCATTTGTCTGCACCACCATGCAGAGTTTGTTTATTTATAAGTTAAAACCATTCCTTTTTCTCCCCTAACGTCTTTCTGGCTATTTTTTTTTTAAAAAAATATTACTTTAAAGTACAATTCCTGAATGTTTTACACAGGGTTAACAGATACTTTTAGCCAAAAAATGGGCTTAGATGGAAGCATAAAAACAGTGATTCATCTTCCACCCATGAAATGATGCTGCGAAATGTATATTTAGCACACAGTTATCTCAGGGCCCAAAACAGCCCCCCCCATGACGATTTGATTTCATTTTGAAAGGGGGCGTGGGTTCGTGTCCGTGTGCACCACAAACTGTGAAGACTACAGGGAAGGAGACCAACTGTAACACTTACACAAAGCACAATTCAGTAGCTGGTGTTGCTGGTCCACTTTAGTATTTGATCAAAAATCAGACACTCTGGAAAGGAGAAAAATAAAATAAAGCGTGTGTTTTGGTAGTGAGGTGAAACAAGAGACAAATTCACTGGGGTGCAAAGGCTTTACTTCTGATACAGTAGTTGGGTAGAAAGGACACTGCATACTTTTATCTCCAGATACAATTTCTGTATTTTATGCATCAGTTTGACCCAACAGAAACTTCACGGGGAGAAAGTTTTAATTACTTTAGGTCTAGAAATGCTGATTTTGGAGGCCACCCAAGGAACAGGATCAAGGTACCTCCCTTCACCCCCAGATTGAAGAACCAGGATTGCTAATGCATAGTCAAACCGGTTTCTGATCCAAAACAGACAAACTAACAAAAGCTAGAACTATGGAAACCTGGTTTATGTCAGCACGACAATTTCTGCCGCCTTGCTACAATGCCTGCATGTGGAAAACCCATTCGGGAAAACACAGTTCTGTTCCAGTAGTTCTCAAGCTTGGTTGCTTTTCAAGGGGTGTGGACTTCAACTCCCAGAATTCTCCATGCTGGCTGGGGAATTATAGGAGTTGAAGTCCACACGCCTTTTAAAGGGGCCAAGCTTAGAAAAAAAACCGTATGAGGGTGACAAAGAGTTTTGTAAACAGCTCCCCGGTATAAAACCAGCGGGTCAGGATGACAAGACCCATTCACAGCTTAGTGGATTTTTCTACACGATGGCAGCCATTAGGAGGACAAAAATGAAAGGAGAAGATAAATTCTTTGGCTTGGATCAAGATATTGGAGAGACCTGTAGGATTTCTCCTTGTCCAGGGCAGAAAACTGACATGGGGACTTCCCTTTTCTCCAACCTGCTTGCCGTAGCAATATTGCAGTAAAAATAAGAACATTGCAACATGTTCTTTAGCTGCAATAAACTGCAGTAAACACAAGAACAACTCCCCATCAAATAAATAACAGTCGGTTGCATCGGCCTGTAAATAAAAAAAAAGTGTTTTTACACAACAAGCTGCAAGCCCTGAGAGAGAGAGGAAAAAAACACAGGAGGGGCTAAGAAAGGAACTAATTAAAGCTTCCCAGAACTCCATTTGCCATTTTAAGAGGAGTGGACTCCAATTCCCAGAATTCCGCAGCCAGCTTGGGGAATTCCGGAAGTTGAAGTCCACTCCTCTTAAAGCAGTTGTCTTCAAACTTGGCCCTTTTACGGCTTGTGGACTTCAACTCCCAGAATTCCTCAGCCAGGCACGCTTGGCTGTGGAATTCTGGGAGTTGAAGCCCACAAGTCGTAAAAGGGCCAATTTGAAGACCCCTGTCTTAAAGATTCCAAGTTTGAAAAACACGGATTGAAAGAGAGAAAAAAAAGATGATTGGGGTGGCTCTACATTTTCAACGCTACTCTCCGCTACCAACAGTGGCCCGAGGGTTTTTGAATCTATCGCTCCTAATTGTTATCATGCAAAAAGGGGGCCTCAATCAGAAGCAAGTTTGATCAGAAGACATATCGTTGTATGCCACCCAAACTGTCCTCGTTCCTCTTAACTAGCTTGCCACCTCAGGAATGGCAAACGACGCCATCCCATCACCAGTGGAGAAACATAGGACTCACTTTCCACCCAGCTGGCTTTTGGGCAAGGATTGAGAACTGAACTGAAGGGTGATCTAGAACTGAAGTCTAGATCTAGAAGTGAAGTCTAGAAGCGTCCAACTTCCCAAACACCTGAATGGTTCCTCTTATGAAACCTGGATTACCAGTTAATATCCTGGGCTGACCTGTATGACTTGCTGTTAATACGTTGGGTCTGCACCCATGGAGACGTCTTGAAGACATCAGGCAAGACTTGACAGAGGAACCATTTTGGGAAGCTACGACCATCACGGTCCTGGTGAAGAAATCTCACCTTTTCCCTCAAATAAATAAGCAACGTTCACTTGCTCCAAAATCAGTCTTCCAAAACGTAACCGGACACTAGTGCACCAAAATCACCATCGTAGACAGAAGCCCACCGCGCCATCTCAGAAGCTGAAGGATACTACAATTTTTAAGGATTGTCCTCTATACCAGTGTTTCACCATCTCAGCCACTTTTAAGATGGGTGGACTTCAACTCCCAAAATTTTCCAGCTGGCTCTGGTTGCAGAATTCTGGGAGTTGAAGTCCACCCCTCTTAAATAGTGAGAAACGCTGCACTGTCCAGATAAGGAGGATCGAGGTGAAGAGCTAGGCTGCGGCATTGGTGTCCATCCCGAAAACACAATTGTGCTTGATGTTGATTTCCCTCTGCTCCAAATCATAATAACCAAAGGGACCGGCATCTTGTTCAGCAATTTAGGGGATATTTTTCTGCAATGCTTTTCTTGAACAATTGATAACGAGCCCTGGAAATTCTGGATTTTACCAGAGCTTCAGGCTCAAGGATGCAAAACTGTGATGAGGATTAAAGTTAGCTTAGGGTTATCTGTAGTTAGGCCAAGCTGTAGCCAACTGATACCCTATGCCCCTGGAAACAGCTCAACCTCTGTTCCTGTCTAATTCCTACTGAAGTTGTGACAAATTAGCCCTTCTATATGCCATTTCTCAATTTTTAATCTGGAATGCCATTTGGGACCTAAACTTGTGTTTGTTTGTTTTTAACTATTTTGCAAGGAGTTCAGGATTGCACAAAGGGTGCTCTTTTAACCCTTCTGATCCTCCTAAAACGGGGGGGGGGCCTTCAAACTTGGCCCTTTTATGACTTGTGGACCTCAACTCCCAGAATTCCTCAGCCAGGCCCACAAGTCATAAAAGGGCCAAGTTTGAAGACCCCTGTCCTAAAAAATAGGACTGGCTGAGAAGATTTCTCTCTCTCTCTCTCTCTCTCCCTCTCCCCCCCCTTCTCTCCCTCTCCCCCACATCTCTAACATGGGCTGTTTTATGCCGTCTGGAAGACTCCAAAAGGAACAATTTCCACCCCCTGGCAAATGAAATAAATACAGGGCTAATATGAATGGCATTAATCTCCCTCGATGATTATTATTTTTTCCTACTCTGTTTTTCTTTCCTACAATAGGGAGGAATTGGAGGACTTTGGGGGGTGGTGGGGGGGGTGAAGAACAGAAACAAGGCCTAGAATTTTCCCAAGACTTTTCCCAAGGTCCTCCACCTTCTCATCTGAGGCTCAGAGTTCTCCTTGAACCCAAAGAGAGTGACTTCCAGGAAAACTTTGCCTTGGATAAGTCTACCTCCAGTTCATCCAGTTCATCCAGAGTGTCATTCAGACTTATCTCCTGCAAAGCTGGAGAGACAATTAAATCCTTAGCTAGGTCAGTGGGGCAAAGATAGCTTTTAAGCCACCCAGAGATATATACGTCAGGGATTTCTCCAGCTTTGCAGCCTGGGAAACTGGATCCCTTTCCGACAACCTTCTGAACCTCAACGATCAGATCCAACGAAGGAAAAACAATCCACGCTCAACCTTCTGGCTGGGTCCTCTTCTGACCAGCAAGGAGGAGGGTTAAGAGAAGATGGAGACGTTAGCGACAGGAATGGTTGCCCTGCTCCTTATTCTAAAGTTATTTATTCTATTCATTTTTTCTAATCGCAGAGAACGCGATGCTTTCCTTTCAGTGCAAAATGGCTTTACGGCCAAGTCTGGTTTATACTCTTTAGTAGAAGCGACCAGCCCTTTTGGAGGTTTATTGTTAGGAACGCCACCCAAATTATTATGGTTGTGTGCAAGGAGCATCTTCAACAAAGGAGGATCTCAAAGAGACCCAATTTCTTATGGTCACGTGCAAGAAGATCCTCAGCAAAGTAGGAGCTAAACCCCCAGAGCTAAACCTCTGGAGGGCCACTGAGGAGAAAGGTGATGGCTGAGATGCTTTCTCAACCCTTCTCAACCCTTCCAAAACAGGAGTGAAGGAATGGACGGAAGCAGAGCAGGTGGCCCCCAGGTCCTGCTGGTTAACCCAAATCGGAACACTCTCAGGCTCTGAAATATTGCCTTTGCACAATGCTGTGGCCAAAGTCTGCTCGCCTGTGCGAGAAGCTCTGAAAAACAACAAGGCCGAGACCAAGGCTTGGAAGCTGCAACTTCAATGTCTGCGTGTCCAACGGCAATAGTCAGATTTGATAGGCGTTGCTAGGACCTGGACATCCGTTAAGTCGGCACAGAGTCCCTTTTACCTTCATCTCGATGTTCTGCTTGCATTTCTCCCCCCCCTCCCCATTTCTCCTCGGCCTCCCCTTTTACTTTACACACAATCCATGCATCCTTGAGGAACCTCAATTGTGTGATGCTAGATTTACAGTCCAAAAACAAAAAAACAAACAAAAAAAACAACCCACCACACCCCAGGCAATCAGGCTTATCTCTGCAGAGTTTTGGGGTGGGCTAATTTTCCAGAAACCAGAGATGTTGACACATCCCTTGTCAATCGAATTTACCTCTTTCTTCTCAAAGAGCTTAGCAAGACTATATATATAAATATCTCAAATCCAAGAAGACAGATACTTGGTTTGAGAATACCAGAACTAGACACACACACACACACACACACAGAGAGGTTTTTTCTCTGCCCCTTTGTCCTTTTAAATCCTGACAAACCATGGCTTGAAACTGTTGGACTGTATATATATCTTTTTACAGTCCACGAGTTTCAAGCCACGGTTTGTCAGGATTTAAAAGGACAAAGGGGCAGAGACAAACCCTACTCATTTTCTCTCTCATCCGCCCCACAACTCAAAGCGCGATTTCCCCCTCACGAGCCATAAACCATGACTTTAGCTCCCCCCAAAAAGGCAGCCTTCAGCTTCTACTGAGACGCAAGGGGTGAAATGGTTTGGCATTGGGTTCATTCCTTGCCTTTGTCCTTGTTAAAAACAAAACAGAACCGCACAACACAACACAATGCCGGAAGAGCGAAAGAGGAAGACTTAGAGGACCCAAACTTGAGGTCGCCTCGCAAACAGATACGAAAAGCAGAGAGACAAGAAGGACAGCTGGTCACCAGTCAAGATGGCAGAGGGGTGTGCGAGGAAGTGTGTCTTAGGACGACAACAAAGCCCCCGAAGGCATGGGACCCAGCGAGTGCCAATCCCTTGCTCGTTCTCAGAGATAAAATGTTCAGTCGGAAGAGTGAACGCTTGCGTGGATCAGTCGACATTCTCCTCTCGGCTGCTCAATCCCAGCCGTTATCTTTGATCATGTGAGCTAATTCGATGATGTATTTGCCTTCTTTATATTTCTGACTGCTCTCAAAGGCGTGTTCCTTTTAAGCAAAAAAAAAAGAAAAGAAAACAAAAGTAAAGGCATTGACAACATCTGGAAGGGAGATGCATGCAAAAGAGTTGCATTTCAATTTCCCTTAAAACCTTCACCAGGTAGTCTCAAAGGCGCTTTGTCAAAAGGCAACTGGACTGGGTTTTTTTTCCCTTGAGGAGGAAAAAGAGGTTTCGCTTCTCATGCAAGAAGCTTCATCGGGTTCTGCCGCGATGGTGCTGGGGGGAGGGCTAGAGAGGGATGAGGAGGAGGGGTTGGAAGGATCATATTTCTTAAGGCCCGATGACTGCAAAGAAATATGATCCTTCCAATGCCCCCTCCATCCTTTCAGAACTAATCCCCCCATAGCCCCCACCATCCTGGCAGAACCCGATGAAGCTTCTTGCATGAGAAGCGAAACCTCTTCTATTCTCCTCCTCTTCCTTAAGGAAGAAGACATTTCAGTTGCCTTTGGACAAAGCAGTTTTGAGAATGACTCAAGAGTCTCCACAGACATTCGTAAGGTACAGGTAGGTCTCGCGTTAGGACTGCAATTGAGTCTGACCGTTGCAGTCGTCATTTGCGACGGATGTGAAGCGCCTCACACCGCGGGTGTTAAGCAAACTCCACGGTCGATAAGTAAAGCCCCTGTTATGTGTCAGTGTTTGTTGGAAACCAAAAGTCAAGCGCCAATGTCTAGCAAAACTATTGTAATTTGCAATCGCGTGACTGCAGATGGCCATAAGTGCAGGCTGGGTGCTGAGCACCCAGGCGGAGACCTCAGAATTTTGAGACCAGATTGTAAGTCCTTTTGAGCGATCTGTCATAGCTTTGAATTGTCTGCAAGTGTCCAATCAGAAGAGAGCTGGAAGGGACCTTGGAGGTCTTCTATTCCAACCGCCTGCTCAAGCAGGAGACCCTGTACCATTTCAGACAGGTGACTGTTCAGTCTCTTTTTAAAAATCTCCAAAGCACCTGAAACTTCTGGTGGCAAGCTGTTCCACTGGTTAATTGTCCCCACTGTTAGGAAGTTTCTCCTTAATTCCATATTGCTTTGATCTGTTTCCATTGTTTCTTGTCCTGCTTTCAGGGTGCTTTGGAGAATAAATTGACCCCTTCCTCCTTGTGGCAGCCCCTCAAATATTGGAATACTGCTATCATGTCACCCGTACCTTTATAACAGATTAATATGAAATCAAACCAAGTGGCTAATGGGGAATTCTTATTTGGAACCTTTTTCTAACCTTCATTTAGAAATTGCTGTCTTTTAACTTAAGACACTGGTTGTCTGTTCCTTTTTTTCTTTAGATGCGCTGATCTGACCTGTTCATACATCGATTTCCATTTCCTGATTCCCTTCATTGCTTGATATCTGTTTGGATCCTTTATTTTTTTAAAAACAAAATCAGGATATTAAAACATATTTTAGATCAGAGCCATGGCAGAGAAGCTGGTGTTTCTACCGAGAGGCAATTAAAGGGCATGCTGGTTCAAGAGAAGCTATTATTTCAAGTAAGTCTGGGCTGAATTAAATTATCTCATGAAATCACAAGTAGATTCCTGACAGGAACCCCAAACAGTTTATCATAGCTTACTCATAGACTGAACTAATCTGTGCATAGAGACTGCACACATGTCTTCAGTCCAAGATCAACAGGATGATGGGTTATATCCTGAAAAGTCTACGATGTTGATAATGCAGATAGCATTTTTGGTTACACTACAGGGAGTCCTCAACGTACGCCCTCAATTGAGCCCAAAATTTCTGTTTGCTAAGTGATACGGTGGTTAAGTGAGTTTTGCCCCATTTTGCGACCTTTCTTGCCACAGTTGTTAAGTGAATCACTGCAGTTCTTAAGTGAATCACATGGTTCTTAAGTGAATCTGGCTTCCCCATTGACTTTGCTTGTCAGAAGGTCGCAAAAGGAGACCATGTGACTCCAGGACTCTGCGACCGTCATAAATACATGTTAATTCAAGAGTCCGAATTTTGATCATGTGACCAGGGGATGCTGTCATGTCGTAACCACAAGGACCAGTCCTAAATCATTTTTCCATGCTATTGTAACTTGAAACAGTTACTAAATGGTTGAAAGTCGAGGACCAACTATACAGTATAGGCTATATCAGTGATGGTGAACCTTTTAGAGACCGAGTGCCCAAACTGCAACCCAAAAGCCACTTATGTATCGTCAGGTGCCAGGTGGGCGTGGCCCATTGGGTGGGAATGCCAATTGGGTGGGCGTGGCCAATTGGGTGGGCGTGGCCCATTGGGTGGTGTGGCTGCGGTGGTAACAGCAGACTGGGTGGGACTAAAAAGTTCAATCAATCAATCAGCCCTAGAAATGGATTTGTGTGCTGGATGGTCTGCTTGCTACTTTCTAAGATTGGACTGGATGCTGGAACAGGACTTGGGACATTTTTTCTCCTGTTCCCGTGACCTCCCTATGATGTTCCGGAAGGAGTCTTGGACAGGCCGTGGTGAGAGGGCGGCTCTGGACTGGCTATGAATCCCCTACTGGTGTGAGAGACTAGCAAGGTGGACTTTTGCCTCCCCAGCAATGCTGCCCCTATCCATCCCAGGCTGGATTTCATGGCTAGGTGAGAGGACAGTCATGAGCTCTTGTCTGGACCGGCTCAGGTGAGAGCAGAGCCGGATTGGCAGACTGCTGGATGAAGACACGTTCCGGACTTAATGTTCTTTACATCTGAACTAACATCCCATCAGCTTAACAACTTTTGACCCCATTTGTGAACAATGGCTCATATAGACAGTTCCATCTCATGGCTCGTTTACAATACTCTGGTTCGGACTTGTGCGCCCTCAGAGGGGTTTCTCCCTCTTGGATACGACCAGCCTTCTTTTCTAACATTCCCCTTGATGACGGACCCAATTGCTGGGGCTCCGAGAGGTGGCTGGGCTTAACTAGGGGCCTCGAGTGGAGACGTACTAAGAGGCCCCTGATAAAATTTTTAGCCGGTTATTTTAAAAGGTTAGGGAGGGGGAGGGAGGGAATCTTTAACCGGCACTCAGTCTGGACCTGTTAGAGGTCCCGACGGGACGGGGTCGGAGGAGGTGGCTGCTGGTTCTGGGAATGTGGGGGTGGGGCTTCAAATCCCCACGGCGATAGGGAAAGGCAGCAGGTGTTTGCGCGGAGGGCCATATCGACACCTGGGATCGCGCCCCCGCTATCTCCGAGCGGTGGCATGCTCCGACCCTCCGGTTAGCACCCTCTTACCCGGGGATGAGGGTGACCAGGCCCCTGAGCTCAGGTTGGTCTATTTTAACGCTAGATCCGTAGTCAACAAAGCTCCCCTCATCCGTGACCTGATCGAGGAGGAATGTGCGGATCTAGCGTGCATCACGGAAACTTGGCTGGGCTCGGAGGGAGGGGTGCCTCTCACCGAGTTATGCCCGCCGGGTTTCCGGGTGCTGCACCAGCCGCGGGCTCAGGGCAGGGGTGGTGGAGTGGCAGTGGTTATTCGGGAGACTTTGTGTCCCCGGGAGGCCACCATTGTCCAGATGGCCGGGAGTGAATCCCTCCTCTTGAGATGTGGTCCTCGGGTTCAGTTGGGCTTGTTGCTTACATACCTGGCGCCCAGCTGTGTGGCAACAGCCCTGCCTGAGCTGCTCGACGCCCTCTCAGGGTTGGCGGTGGAGTTCCCCAGGCTTATAGTCCTGGGTGACTTCAACCTGCCGTCACTGGGAGGGTCGTCGGAGTTGGCTCGGGAGTTCATGGCTTCCACGACAGCCATGGGCCTGACCCAGGTTATTGAGGGCCCGACCCATGAGGGGGATCATACTCTCGACCTGGTGTTCCTGTCTGGACAGTGGTTGGATGATCTGGGAGGGGGTTCCCCGTCCATCACCCCTCTGTCATGGTCAGATCACCACCTCCTGAGGCTGGTTTTCCGTCATGCCACCCCCCGCCGCTGGGCGGCGGAACCGTCCAGGTGGTTCCGCCCCAGGCGCCTAATGGACCCGGATCGGTTCCAGAGGGCGCTTGGGCCTATACCTATCACCCTTACCCACAGCCCAGTCGATGCTCTGGTGGAGGCCTGGGAAACGGCTGCCACCAGGGCACTTGACTGCGTTGTACCCATGCGACCTCTGACCCGGCGCAGATCCCGTTGGGCCCCATGGTTCTCTGTGGAGCTCCGGGAGATGAAGCGTCGGAGACGAGGTCTAGAGAGCGGTTGGAGATCCAGCCGATCCGAATCCGACCGATTGCAGTTAAGAACCTTTATAAGGTCTTATCTTGCGGCGATAAGGACGGCGAAGTCTAATTACTTTGCCGCCCTTATCGCGTCCGCAGATAATCGCCCGGCCGCCCTGTTTAGGGTGACTCGCTCCCTCCTTAACCAGGAGGTGAGAGAGGATCCCTTGCAGGGACGAGCCGAGGAGTTTAGTCATCATCTGGCGGACAAAATCGTTCGGATCCGGACCGGTCTGGACTCTGACTGGGCAGAGTCTGACGTGGAGGAATCAGGCGGTCTTGAGCATGTTATCTGGACTGAGTTCGACCCTGTTTCCCCTGATGATGTGGACAGGATCATGGGGAGACTGAGCACCACCACCTGTTTGTTGGATCCGTGCCCCTCCTGGCTAGCTTATGTGGCTCGGGAGGGAACACGAGGCTGGTTCCATGCAGTAATAACTGCTTCTTTGAAGGAGGGTGTCTTCCCTGCCGCCTTGAAGGAGGCGGTGGTGAGGCCCCTTCTCAAGAAGCCTGCTTTGGACCCGGCTGTTTTAAACAACTATCGTCCAGTCTCCAACCTTCGCTTTCTGGCGAAGGTTGTTGAGAGTGTGGTGGCGCATCAGCTCCCTCTGTTCCTGGAGGAAACTGATTATCTGGACCCGTACCAATCGGGCTTCAGGCCCGGACACAGCACGGAGACGGCATTGGTCGCGCTGGTGAATGATCTCTGGAGGGCTAGGGACAGGGGTTGCTCCTCTGTCCTGGTCCTATTAGATCTCTCAGCGGCTTTCGATACCATCGACCATGGTATCCTGCTGCGGCGTCTCAGGGGGTTGGGAGTGGGAGGCACCGTTCTACGGTGGTTCTCCTCCTACCTCCAGGGCCGCTCGCAGTCGGTGTTGACAGGAGGGCAGAGATCCGCCCCGAGGTCTCTCATTGTGGAGTTCCTCAGGGGTCGGTCCTCTCGCCTCTCCTGTTCAACATCTATATGAAGCCGCTGGGCGAGATCATTCGTGGTTTCGGGGTGGGGTATCACCAGTACGCTGATGATACCCAACTATTTCTTTCCACCCCGAACCAACCCAGCGATGCCCTCTCCGTGATGTCCCGGTGCCTGGAGGCGGTTCAGGTCTGTATGGGGAGAAACAGGCTTCGTCTCAATCCCGCCAAGACTGAGTGGCTGTGCATATCGGCATCTCGGGTTAACCAACTTATTCCACCTCTAACGATGGGGGGTGAGGTGTTACCCCCCGTTGATAGGGCTCGCAACTTGGGCGTCCTCCTGGACTCACGGCTCAATTTTGAAGACCACATAGGAGCCGTGACCAGGGGGGCTTTTGCACAGGTTCGCCTGGTGCGCCAGTTGCGTCCCTATCTGGACCGAGACGCCCTACGCACAGTTACTCATGCGCTTGTTACCTCCCGTCTGGACTACTGTAACACTCTCTACATGGGGCTGCCCTTGAAGACCACTCGGAGGCTTCAACTAGTGCAGAATGCGGCCGCGCGAGTTGTAATGGGGGTCTCCCGATACTCCCATGTAACACCTCTACTCCGCGAGCTGCATTGGCTTCCGGTTGCCCTCCGGGTGAAATTCAAGGTGCTGGTTATTACCTATAAAGCCCTACATGGCCTGGGTCCGGGCTATTTGAGGGAACACCTGCTGCCGGCATCAAACGCCCTTCGCCCAGTGCGCTCCCACAGGGAGGGTCTGCTCAGGGTGCCGCCGGTGAGAGATTGCCGGCGGGTGACGCCCAGGGATAGGGCCTTCTCAGTGGGAGCGCCTGCCCTCTGGAACCAGCTGCCGGTGGAGCTGAGGACTGCCCCCGACCTCCGATCATTCCGCCGGGGCCTGAAGACCTGGCTCTTTGAGCTCTCGGGCCCAGGCTGAGGAGAAATTTTAATTGGGGTTTTAAGTATACAGGGTCAATTTAATATTTTTTAATTTGGTTTTTTAACTTTTGTATGGTGGATTTTTTAATTTCCTGTAAACCGCCCTGAGTCCTCAGGGAATAGGGCGGTATATAAATGTAACTAAATAAATAAATTCCAACTTTGCGAGATTTTTTTTCCTGTGAGAAGTTGATTCCCATGAGAAGTTGAAATTGATTGATTGAACCTTATTTTTTTGCAGACGGCGGCGGAGGCCTATGGCGAAAAGGTTTTATAAAACCCAGCTGAAGGCTAGGACTGGGGCAACGGCATATGTGTCCACAGAGAGGGCTCTGAGTGCCACCTGTGGCACACGTGCCATAGGTTCGCCACCATGGGGCTATATTAAATAGTAAGACACACTTGAAGAATTTTCTGCTCCATCTCAGCCCGGACATCAATATATTAAGGATGCAAAAGAGGGAAAAAAATTGGTCATAGCAGTTAGGAGATTTTGGAATGTCCAGAGCAGGGTTCTTCATATTTGGCCCTTTTATGACTTGTGGACTTCAACTCCCAGAATTCCTGAGCCAGTATGGGGGAATTATGGCCCTTTTATGACTTGGGGACTTCATTTCCCAGTATTCCTGAGCCAGCATGGGGGAAACTATGGCCCTTTTATGACTTGGGGGACTTCATTTCCCAGAATTCCTGAGCCAGCATAAGGGAACTATGGCCCCTTCATCACTTGTGGACTTCAACTCCCAGAATTCCTCAGCCAGCATGCCTGGCTGAGGAATTCTGGGAGTTGAACTCCACAAGTCAGAAAAGGGCCACTTTTGAAGACCCCCTGGTCCAGAGCATAATATTGCCAGCATTGGCTTAATTTTAGTGAAAATTGAAAACCGGATAATATATCTAAGCATATTTTGGTCCTAGCGCCATTTGATCTAACACTGTGTTTTCAAACTTGGCAACTCCCAGAATTCCCCAGCCAGCCATGGAAAGTTCTGGGAGTTGAAGTCCACACAGGCTGGCTGGAGAATTCTGGGAGTTGAAGTCCACACATCTTAAAAGTTGCCAGGTTTGGGGGAAAAATAATCTAATCCACCCTTTCTTCTCCAATTCTCAACATCCTGTCAAGGATGACACAAAGGTCTCCCAATAAACTCTGCTGCTTTTGGTATGCGTGTTGCAATGTCACACCCAGAGGAGCAGCACGCTTGCATCAAGACACTAATTTTGTTGTTTCAATGGAAATATCTGATCCCATCCTCTACTCTCCATCCGGGAGTTGAAGACCAGCCCAGCTTGATGGTTCTCGAATTGAGAAAGTTGGATGGTTTTTTGTTTTTTTGGTGATCGAGGTTGCTTTTTATCTTGTTCTGCTTTTATTCCCTATTGATTGCACCTCGCCCTGAGATGTATCGATCTAAGGCACGCTATAAATATTTGAATTCAATAATGAATGAATATTGTACCGGAACTCTCTAGGGCCTTGCTGTAATGGGTTTTTGGGTTTTTTTATTTTAGGTGCTCCAAAGAGAAGGATGGATCACTCCTTAAAATTGCCAGCTTTTGCCCCAAGACCCCATGGCAGACATGTCAAACACAAGGCCCGGGGGCCAGATCCGGCCCGCGAAGTGGTTTCGTGTGGCCCGCGAAGCCATCCTGGAAACAGTGAGGGAACGGCCCCCACTGCCTTGGCCCTGGCCCAGAGACCCTCCTTCTGCCAGAGACCCTCAGATCTGTCCCACTCCTGCCCAGGCCCCCATAGGCACCCTTGATGCCAACGATGTAGAGCTGGCCACGCCCACCCAGTAGGCCATACGCACTCTAGCCACGCCCACCCAGTAGGCCATGCCTACCCAGGCCATACCCACCCGGCCCCCTAAGGGCAACCGCAATGCTGATGTGGCCCTCAATGAAATTGAGTTTGACACCCCTGCCCCATGGGATCGTTATACCGGTAGTCCCCGATTTCCAACCATTTGCTTAAGAACCATTCCAAGTTACAACAGCACTGGAAAAAGCGACTTATGGCCGTTTTTCACACTTACGACCCGTTGCAACATCCCTGTGGTCAGGTGATCAAAATCCAGATGCTTGGCAACTGGCATGTACTTACGACGGTTGAAGTGTCCTGGGGTCATGTGACCCCTTTGGCGACCTTCTGCCAAGCAAAGTCAATGGGGATTCTAACCGCAGCAGCGATTGACTTAACAACCGTGTCACGGAAGGTCATAAAATGGGGGCACAACTCGCTTAACAATTGTCCCGCTTAGCCACAGAAATTTGGGGCTTGATTATGGTCCTAAGTTGAGGACTACTTGCAGCGTAGCAAAGGGTTAGCTTGCTAGAGTTTCCAGAGCAGCAAGGAGCTTTTGTATTGGGAAACACGTCGCTTAAGTGTGAAAAGCCACCGACGTAAATGGTGAGAATAACGGATTTTCTTAAAATATCACAGCTCTGAAGTATGCACAGCACCCCGGGGCCGTCCGAAAGAGTCTCTTCTGCAGAAACCCAGAACGAAGCTTGTTTTTACAAGTAGACTTAGACTTACAACCGACTGTTTAGCAACTGTTTGAAATTACGAAAAAAAACCCTCCCACAAAAAAGCTACTTACGACCTACTGTCAAAGTTATGATGCTGCATCTCCCCCCATAGTTATGTGATCGTTTTATGGGCATTTGACAATCACCTCAATCAATCAGAATAGAACTGAAAGGGACTTTGGAGGTCTTCCAGTCCAACCCCCCGCTCAGGCAGGAAACCCTATACGAGGGGGGTCAAACTGAATTTCATTGAGGGCCGCATCAGCATTGCGGTTGCCCTCAGGGGGCCGGGTGGGTGTGGCCAGGGTGGGCGTGGCCTACTGGGTGGGCGTGGCTAGAGTGCGTATGGCCTACTGGGTGGGCGTGGCCAGCTCTACATCGTTCGCATCAAGGGTGCCTATGGGGGCCTGAGCAGGAGTGGGACAGATCTGAGGGTCTCTGGCAGAAGGAGGGTCTCTGGGCCAGGGCCAAGGCAGTGGGGGCCGTTCCCTCACTCTTTCCAGGATGGCTTCACGGGCTGCATCAGGCCCCCGGGCCTTGTGTTTGACATGCTCCTTTCGCCGCGATCTAAAGACATACTTGTTCGAACAAGCCGGCCTGGCCTGAGGGGGGATTGGTGGGGTTTTTACTGTCATTTTATTGGGGTTTTTATTATGTATTAACTGTTTTTTAATGGGCATGTATTTAATTACTTTTTAACTTTTGTAATTCTGTGTTTTATTCTTGCCCTGTACACCGCCCTGAGTCCTTCGGGAGAAGGGCGGTATAGAAATATTAATAAATTAAATTAAATTAAAAATTAAATGTCTGCCCTATACCATTTCAGACAAATGGCTGTCCAGTCTCTTCTTAAAAATGTCCAGTGATGGAGCACCCACAACTTCTGGAGGCAGCTTGTTCCACTGGTTAATCGTTCTAACTGTCAGGAAGTTTCTCCTTAGTTCTAGGTTGCTTCTCTGCTTGACTAGTTTCCATCCTTTGCTTCTTCTCCTGGTTTCAGGTGCTTTGGAGAATAGCTTGACTCCCTCATCTTTGGGGCAGCCCCTGAGATATTGGAACGCTGCTATCATGTCCCCCCTAGTCCTTCTCTTCTCTAGACAAGCCATACCCAAATCCTGTTCTTCATATATTCACCAGAGCACCAGAGGGAAGGACGAGAAACAATGGTTGGAAACTGATCAAAGAAAGAAGCAACCTAAAATTAAGGAGAAACTTCCTGACAGTGAGGACAATCAACCAGTGGAACAGCTTGCCACCAGAAATCATGGGCGCTCCATCACTGGAGGTTTTTAAGAAGAGACTGGACAGTCACCTGTCTGAGATGGTATAGGTTCTCCTGCTTGAGCAGGGGGCTGGACTAGAAGACCTCCAAGGTCCCTTCCTATTCTATTCTATTCTATTCTATTCTATTCTATTCTATTCTATTCTATTCTATTCTATTCTATTCTATTCTATTCTATTCTATTCTATTCTATTCTATTCTATTCTATTCTATTCTATTCCTATTCCTATTCCTATTCCTATTCCTATTCTATTAATTTTTGTCTCCAGGCCCTTAATCATCTTAGCTGCTTTTCTCTGCACTTCTTCCAAAGTCTCAACATCTTTTTTGTAATGGGGTGACCAAAACTGGATGCAGGCTTCCAGGTGTGGCCTTTCTAAGGCTTTATAAACCTCACCTTTGCGGTTTGCAGTGTCGCGTGGTCACCTGACCGTGATCTTTGACATTTTTTTTGCCAGTTTCTGGTGTTTAGAACTGAATGACTTTACGACCCCAGCGTTCACTTAATAATTGCCACATTCAGTTAATGACCACATTCACTGCCACGTTTGCTTAACAGCCAACGCAAGAAAGTAAAAAATAAATAAAAATTATGGGTCCAGTCACATGACGCTCCTCGACTTGTGACCAGCATTCCAAGATCAATTATGGTCATATGTCAAGGGATTATTTGTAAAGTGCCAGATATGTATTATGCAGACATAACCTAAAAGAATGCCGACTGGTGGCCCCCAGGGGGAGGGCGTTCAATAACCTTGGTTCTCACACTAGGTTCAGTATTGTTATGTCTAGCTAAACTCTCATGCACATTCCTTGCCCAAGCATCATCTAACTCTAAGAGTAAAACATAAGAAAATGGTTGCATCTCCATCTGTTGTCAAAGCAAAAACAACCGATGTTAGCAGCGTTGACACTTCTGACCATTTTTCACACTTCTGACCGTTGCAGCATCCCCATGGTCACGTGGATCAAAATTCAGATGCTTGGCAAGTGACTCGTATTTATGACGTTTGAAGAGTCCCGGGGTCACGTGACCCCCTTTTGCGACCTTTCGACCGACAAAGTCAATGGGAGAAGCCAGATTCACTTAATGACCGTGTGGCTAACTTAACAGCTGCGGTGATTCACTTCACCATGGTGGGAAGGAAGGTCGTAAAAGGGGACAAAACTCACTTAACAGATTTCTCACTTAGCAACATGAATTCTGGGCTCGGATGTGATCGTAACTCAAGGACCAAGTGTATCGACTCCCCGCAGGTTGAAAGCCAGGGTCTCAGGGCAAAATAATAATAATAAATCTGATATCAGAATAAGAAGCAAACCATTACCACTCACATATTTCCAACCCAGTGTGGTTTTGCAATTTTCACAGTAAATATCAGCCACAGCATGGAGTCCTGTTAGCAGAATTCGCTCCTCCGCCGGACCGCAGCCCACATTGACTCTGAGGGAAACAAGGGGATGGGAAGAGAGAGAGAGAAAAGCTTAATTTTTAAACCCAAAGAGATTTCCAAGTTAATTTCCCTGAAGGAGCAAGCGATTATCCTTGTCACAGAATTGTCAAATATTACCAAATATATATGCCAGAGCAGTGTTTCTCAAATTTGATCGCTTTAAGAAGTGAGGACTTCAATTTCCAGAATTCCCCAGCCAGCTGGCTGGGGAATTCTGGGAGTTGAAGTCCACGCCTTTGAAAGTCACCGGGGTTGAGGAACACCGCTCTGAAATACATTTGGTAATACTTGACGATCTGTGACAAAGATAACACCGCTCCAGGGTGTATATTACAGAAATATATATTTAAAATGTCACTTTTGAAGACACATTTTACCAATGTGGCTGAAATCACCCATGTCTCCCAGAACACCATATTTAATGTCGAGGTATCTCACAGATGCTTTTATTACTAGTAGATTACACACACATAATGTGCAGTCAGGAAACATTGTGTGTTGGCCCCCAGCACCCAAGATAACCATGGACGTCCCAGATAAAATCAATTAAATATTTGAATGTTACAAAAAGGGCTTGTGTGTGAGGGGGGAACCTCACACTTGGCACGGTTTTGCCCCAAATTTCACAAGATATCAAAATTACGCACTATTTGTTTATTTTGAAAGATAAGGATCATTGTAACACCCTATTTTTTTTGGGGGGGGAACACAGACGATTTCACCGTTTGGGAGAACGTGACAATCTTGTGTTGTGCTTCAAGTTAAGAGTTTTACTTCCTAATCGTTGCATATATTTGGGTGGGTAAGCTGGATAAAGGACTGGGAAGACTTCGCTCAGCTCCAGAAGGACTGTGGGACAATCGGCCCAGGCTACCTCGCTGGGTTGTCGTGGGGAAAATAGGAGAAGGAAGTGCTACTACACCCTTGAGGAATTCTGGGGCAGAAATCTAGCAAATAAGTGACACTCCAAAATAAGTGAGAGAAAGACTACATGACAATCTGTAGGAAATCTTCTAGGTGTGTCCTGTTCTTAGATACAGTCCTCATTTAGCAACTGCCTTAACGACAGCTGCCAGTCACAACCACGATAGAAAATAACCTCACCTCGCAGCGAGATGGGCAGCAAACAAATTTAATAAATAAATACAAACAACAGAATAACAGAGTTGGAAGGGACCTTGGAGGTCTTCTAGTCCAACCCCCTGCTCAGTCAAGGAAGCCTACTATACCATTTCAGACAAATGGCAAATAAATAAACTTTGCCACCAATCTTTGCATTTATGACCTTCTCAGGTCCAGAAAGCAAAGAAAAGCTGAAGCAACATCATAACCAGTCATGATTCCACTTAGTGACCACTCTCCTTAACGACCACATTGCCAGACCAAATGGTGGTTGTTAAACAAGGATGACCTGAACAGGAAAGGAACACAGGAGTAGCTTGTCACTTTTTCCATTTTTAACGTCACGTCTTCATTTATCTAGGCCTGGGGTAACCTAGTTTCTCGTAATCTCATGAAATTTCTCAACGAAAAACTCAATTCGGCAGAAAATGTCTCGCATCTGAGATTGGAGAAGCTTCAACTGAACCGACTGTTGGGGTTTTGCCTATAGGGCAAGGGGGTCTCCAAACATGGCAACTTTTAAGACTTGTGGACTTCAACTCCCAGAATTCCCTAGCCAGTGTGACGACCATTCTGGGAACTGACATCCCCATTTATCTTAAAGTTGCAAAGTTTGAGAAATACTGCCGTAAGGCAGCTTCTCAGGTTTTCCATGATAAAGACAACTCTATTCTGTATAGGTCCCTGGCCTTTGTTCAAATCGTGGAAAACTACATCCCCCCCACCCGCCAAATTTTAAAAAAGAAAATACACACAAAAAAAACCACCCCACACCCTCATGAGGAGTTAGGCTCATTCAAACCACTGTTTCATCTAACTGGGTTTTTGAGAAGATTCAGTGGATGGAAACTAATCAAGGAGAGAAGCAACCCAGAAATAAGGAGAAATTTCTTTGAGAGTGAGAACAATTAACCGGTGGAACTACTTGCCACCAGAAGTTGTGGGTGCTCCATCAATGAAGGTTATCAAAAGTAGACTGGATAACCATTTTTGATTGATAGGATCATAAAAGGGCCACGTTTGAAGACCCCTGGTATAAGGTCTACTGCTTGAGCAAGGGGTTGGACTAGAAGACCTTCAAGGTCCCTTCCACCTCTGTTATTCTGTTATTGTCTACTGTCAGCAAAACAAGCCACAAAGAGTAACACAGCTGTTCCTTACGGCTTA
Source organism: Vipera berus (assembly GCF_964194415.1). Lineage (NCBI taxonomy): Eukaryota > Metazoa > Chordata > Lepidosauria > Squamata > Viperidae > Vipera > Vipera berus. The sequence goes on from NC_138202.1 coordinate 357,128,244, forward strand.
TCTTTTCGTAATAAGATAATTTCCTCCCCGTCTAGAAAGTTTTATTTTAGTCCTCTAGCTACAGATAGTGTTAAAAACCAGAACAAGGTTAAAACTATTGCAGTTCCTAGTCCTCTCTGTTGGCTAGCTTTGCCAGGAGATCAGGCAGCAGTCACTGAGAAGCTAGGCCAGGGGTAGGCAACCTTGGCTCTTTTATGACTCGTGGACTTCAACTCCCAGAATTCCTGAGCCAGCAGGGCTCAGCTTGGAAACCTCTCCCTTTCCCCTCAGCATGGCTGGCTCAGGAATTCTGGGAGTTGAAGTCCACAAGTCATAAAGCGGCCTAGGCCTAGGCCAGGGGTAGGCAACCTTGGTTCTTTTATGATTCATGGACTTCAACTCCCAGAATTCCTGAGCCAGCAGGGCTCAGCTTGGAAACCTCTCCCTTTCCCCTCAGCATGGCTGGCTCAGGAATTCTGGGAGTTGAAGTTCACAAATCATGAAGGAACCAAGGTTGGCTACCCCTGAGCTAGACGGTGAGATATTTTATGAAGATCAATAAACCACAGCACTTTAAAAACAAAAACACAAAACACTCACACTGAATTGAAGAGATAGGCTCGCCCTTGACTTCCCTGGAAAGACTGAAAGGCAAGCAAAAATAGGATAAAATAAAAAAAAAGTTGATTAAACTCGCTGGGTAGTATAGAAAAGCATTTCTAAAAAAAAAAAAGTTGATGCCTTTAAGGCAGGTTTTTTTCCCCCAACCTTGGCTGCTTGAAGATGTATGGACTTCAAATCCCAGAATTCCCTAGCCAGCTGGCTAGGGAATTCTGGGAGTTGAAGTCCGTGCATCTTCAAGCGGCCAAGGTTGAAAAAAGAAAAGTGCCTTAAGAAACTGTTGGATGCTCTTTAGCAATTTCTGAACCCCCCCCCTTTTCTTGCGTGTATGCTCTTACCACATGCATGCTTCTCCTTAACTCCAAAAAAATATTTTTTTCTATTATGCAAAAAAAAACAACAACAAACAGCCAAGAGAGAAAAGGAGAGGTCAATAAAGCAGTTGATGGAATTGTATCTGACGGGAGCATTTATGGAAAAAATAGACCAGTATTCAACAAAAAACACAGGTTATTATTATTATTATTTTTAGCCTGCAGACTCCGGAGGAAAATATGTCAGCTCGGGAATAAAAAAAATCAAAAGACGAGACAGACATGCAAAGTGGCCGGGGTGGGGTGGGGAGAGATTTCAAATGCATATTTTTAAAGAGAAAATGTGGACTTAGCAGCGCTCTCAAAATAACAAGGAAAAAATATTGGCACGTCAAGGCAGTCCTCAGTTTACAACCGTTCATATAGTGACCGTAACAGGTTAATAAAAGTCATTCCAAAATGTAACAGTCACTTTATGACTGTTGTGGACACATGGTCAAAAATTTAGGAGCTTGGCAACCGACTCGTACTTATGAGGGTTGCAGCATCCCGGGAGGGGGTCACATTTTGCAACCTTCTGACAAGTAAAGTCCATGGGGAAACCAGACTGACTTAACGAACGTGCTACTAATTTAATAAAATGGTCGTAAAATGGAGCAAAACCCACTTAACAACCATCTCACTTAGCAACAGAAATTTTGGGCTCAATTTTGGTCTTAAGTCAGATGATATGTGACATTTCTGATACGCCTCCTACCCAGGGTTGCTTTTGGTAAGATGTGCAGCTGTATAAATTAGATAAACAAACATATATTTCCAAACTGGTAGTTCCCAAGTTATGACTGCCCGCTTAGCAGCTGTTCAAAGTTATGACGGACCCCCCCAAAAAACAGTTCTTATGACAGGGATCCAAAGTTCTGATCGTGTATTTGGGCACTTCAAAACCAGCCTGCATTTACAGACATTTTGCAGTGTCCCTCAGTCATATGACCGCAATTTTTTTTGCCGAAAACCATTTTCTGCTTCTAGTTTTTGGCAAAAAAAAACAAAAAAACCCAACCCCCCCCCTTAATAATTGTGGGCAATCCATTTTGGGCAATGGATTTGCTTAACAAGTGTCATGTTCACTTAGCGACTGTGGATTCACTTAAAGACTGTGGCAAAAAAAAAGTCACAAAATTGAATTGGTCATGGGACAACTTGCTAAACGACCAGCATGACTTTACAAACATAATTCTGGATCAGTTATGGTCGTAAGTCGAGGACTCCCTGTATGGACTAAAACTTTAATTTACAAAACAATTTTATGCAACCTGGATTCCAGGGTTCTTTTTATAACCTGTTGGCTGTAAAGAGAGCAAGTTTTAGGTTTTTCAAATCAATCTTATTCAGGTAATTGTCATTTGGCTTTAAACTTGTCAGCTGCCAAATACATTTGAGGTCCAGCCAGCCAATCAAGCATCACAGTTCTGGGCATGGCCTGCCTCCTCTATATGGTTCCATCTTCATTTAAAGGGACACATTCTATTTATGTCCTGAGTTGTTAACATATGGAAAAATAAGCATTTGGTTTGGATTAAAGCTGCAGGCAGCACAACTTCCACGCCACATGAAGGTTTTGAAACGGCACATTTTCGTCATGGAGGGGAGTTTAAAACCAGCCCATTCATGGAAAATAAGAATGCATTTGCTCAAAGAAATAAGTGAGAGCTGGTTGTTAATTTTCCCACTGAAATTGCCAGACGTTTCTTTTGCTGCTTGCTGGAAAGCAGCCATACCAAAATTAGGATTATTTTGTTCAGTGTCTAGATCAGAGTTTCCCAAATGTGGAATGTTAACAGGGATGGACTTCAACTCCCAGAAATCCCCAATTGGCCTGCTTTAAAATAAGTGGACTTCAATTCCCAGAATTCCTCAGCCAGCATGCTTTAAGATGGGTGGACTTCAACTCCCAGAATTCCCCAGCCAGGGTGCTTTAAGATGGGTGGACTTCAACTCCCAGAATTCCCCAGCCAGCCTGCTTTAAGATGGGTGGACTTTCACTCCCAGAATTCCCCAGCCAGCGTGCTTTAAGATGGGTGGACTTCAACTCCCAAAATTCCCTAGCCAGCATGCTTTAAGATGGGTGGACTTTCCACTCCCAGAATTCCCCAGCCAGGGTGCTTTAAGATGGGTGGACTTCCACTCCCAGAATTCCCCAGCCAGGGTGCTTTAAGATGGGTGGACTTCTACTCCCAGAATTCACCAGCCAGGGTGTTTTAAGATGGGTGGACTTCCACTCCCAGAATTCCCCAGCCAGGGTGCTTTAAGATGGGTGGACTTCAACTCCCAGAATTCCCCAGCCAGGGTGCTTTAAGATGGGTGGACTTCAACTCCCAAAATTCCCTAGCCAGCATGCTTTAAGATGGGTGGACTTTCCACTCCCAGAATTCTCCAGCCAGGGTGCTTTAAGATGGGTGGACTTCTACTCCCAGAATTCCCCAGCCAAGGTGTTTTAAGATGGGTGGACTTCCACTCACAGAATTCCCCAGCCAGGGTGCTTTAAGATGAGTGGACTTTCACTCCCAGAATTCCCCAGCCAGCGTGCTTTAAGATGGGTGGACTTCCACTCCCAGAATTCCCCAGCCAGCGTGCTTTAGGATGGGTGGACGTCAACTCCCAGAATTCCCCAGCCAACATGCTTTAAGATGGGTGGACTTCAACTCCCAGAATTCCCCAGCCAGCATGCTTTAAGGTGGGTGGACTTCAACTCCCAGAATTCTCCAGCCAGCCTGAGGAATTCCTACACCATTACAGGATTTGTTTACTTGTATTTACAAGTCTTATATGGTGCTCCATTGGAACCTATGATCCCAGGACGTGCACAACATTGTAAAATCCCAGGAAACAAAATGAAAAGACATCAAAAAAGAGACAGGAAGAGATGAAGGGCCTCTGGGCACCAATTGTCTGGGGTTCAAAATCTGCACCACCTTAAGTACCAAAAAGGGAAAGACGCCTTCTGAACTCTAGGGGGAAAATGGCAAAGATGGAGGACCAGCAGAGAACCTCTGAAGGGGGACAACTGATGAGCAGACCTTCTTGAGATGTTTGAACACCTCGCAGTGAGTTTAACTATAGCAAGGAAGCATCTGATATGACCTGTTGTTTCTCCTGATAGGCCTTTACAAGTAGTGCAGTGGCCGTAAGTGCGAGGACTAGTCAAAAGCTGTTTTTTCCAGTGCAGTTATAAGTCTGAACAGTCTCTAGATCAGACATGTCAAACACAAGGCCCGGGGGCCAGATCCTGCCCGCGAAGTGGTTTCATGCGGCCCGCGAAGCCATCCTGGAAACAGCGAGGGAACGGCCCCCACTGCCTTGGCCCTGGCCCAGAGACCCTCCTCCTGCCAGAGACCCTCAGATCTGTCCCACTCCTGCCCAGGCCCCCATAGGCACCCTTGATGCCAACGATGTAGAGCTGGCCACGCCCACCCAGTAGGCCATACGTACTCTAGCCACGCCCACCCAGTAGGCCACGCCCACCCGGCCCCTTGAGGGCATCCGCCATGCTGATGCGGCCCTCAATGAAATTGAGTTTGACACCCCTGCTCTAGATGAATGAATGGTTGCAACTGGAGGAATAGCTGTGCATATGCACGTGGGTAGGTGAAAATACCTAATACACATAACATATAGTCCTCAACTTACCTCCGTTCATTTAGTGATTGTTCGAAGGTACAATGGCACGGAAAAGTGACTTATGCCCCTTTTCCACACTTACAACGCTTGCAGCATTCTTGTGGTCATGTTATCAAAATTCAGATGCTTGACAACTGGCATGTACTTATGACGGTTGCAGTGCCCCAGGGTCACGTGATCACTTTTTGCGACCTTCTGACAAGCAAAGTCAAGGGGGAAGCCAGATTCACTTCAAAGCCAGGTTACTAACTTATTAACTGCAGTGACTGATTTAACAACCGTGGCAAGCAAAGTTGTAAAATGGGGCAAAACTCACTTTACAGCTGTCTCCTTAGCTACAGAAATGTTGGGCTCAATTGTGGTCGTAAATCAAGGACTACTTGTATATGTATACGAGCGTTTTATATATATATATACACACACACACACATTAGAGTCAGAGACAAATGACAAGTTAACTTACCTTTATATAGATTGCATATGTGTAGGTATGTACACATTCTCGTGTGAACTAATGATAGATAGATAGATAGATAGATAGATAGATAGATAGATAGATAGATAGATAGATAGATAGATAGATATACACACACACACAGAGTCTATATAAAGGTAAGTTAACTTGTCATTTGTCTCTGACACATACACACATGTGTATGTGCGTATGTATGTAGGAATATATATATATTCCCTGCTTTTATGTGATTTTATATATATAGTAGTAACTGTGAGAGGGATCTCGGAGTCCTAGTGGACAATCACTTCGATATGAGCCAGCAGTGTGCTGCAGCTGCCAAAAAAGCCAACACAGTGCTAGGCTGCATTAACAGAGGGATAGAATCAAGATCACGTGAAGTACTAATACCACTTTACAATGCCTTGGTAAGGCCACACCTGGAATACTGCATCCAGTTTTGGTCACCACGATGTAAAAAAGATGCTGAGACTCTAGAAAGGGTACAGAGAAGAGCAACAAAGATGATTGGGGGACTGGAGGCTAAAACATATCGGGAACGGTTGCTGGAATTGGGTATGTGTAGTTTAATGAAGAGAAGGACCAGGGGGGACATGATAGCAGTGTTCCAATATCTCAGGGGCTGCCCCAAAGAAGAGGGAGTCAAGCTCTTCTCCAAAGCAACTGAAAGCAGGACAAGAAGCAACAGATGGAAACTAGTCAAGGAGAGAAGCAACCTGGAACTAAGGAGAAACTTCCTGACAGTTAGAACAATTAACCAGTGGAACAACCTGCCTCCAGAGGTGGTGAATGCTCCAACACTGGAGGTTTTTAAGAAGAAACTGGATAGCCATTTGCCTGAAATGGTATAGGGTTTCCTGCCTGAGCAGGGGGTTGGACTAGATGACCTCCAAGGTCCCTTCCCACTTCTTCTTCTTCTTCTTCTTCTTCTTCTTCTTCTTCTTCTTCTTCTTCTTCTTCTTCTTCTTCTTCTTCTTCTTCTTCTTCTTCTTCTTCTTCTTCTTCTTTTTCTTTTTCTTTTTCTTTTTCTTTTTCTTTTTCTTTTTCTTTTTCTTCTTCTTCTTCTTCTTCTTCTTCTTATTATTATTATTATTATTATTATTATTATTATTATTATTATTACTACTATTATTATTATTATTATTATTATTATTATTATTATTATTATTATTATTATTATTATTATTATATATAAATTCCTTCTTTTTCATGTGAACTAATAACATATATATGTTCCTTCTTTTTCATGTGAACTAGTATACATACATGCATATATTCCTTGTCTTTCATGTGAATGGACAAGCTACCCCTAAAAATATGTCCATGATATTCAACCTAGGAGTTTTCAAAGTCAGGCGCTCCCCTGACCGAAATTCTCAGGAAGGAATGTCTGATCAGCCAGCCAAGGGATGTGAGGGTGTCACAGACACGTCTTAAGTTGAGACGCGTCAGTTGCTTCCCGAAGTGGCACAGACAACCACACCATTAAACTGTCAGCTGTGCCTACTTCTCGGCCTGCAAATCTATGTCAGCAGGATCAAAACGAGAAAAAGGGGAAAAACAGAGCGGCAACAGCAGCTTCGATGCCAACCCTCGTTTATTGCTAGACACCCAGCTAAAGACACACAAAAAAACAACACAAAACACAACGGGTTCACAAATGTGTCAGAGAGGCCAGTGAAAAAAAACAAAAAAACTTCCTCAATTATCCGACAGTTCACTTGCTTACATGACAGCCGAGTTAAAGGCAAGTGAAAGAAATTTTATTTTTTATGCTTCCAGAGAGAGAGAGTGAGAGAACGAAACTAAAATAGCATCCTGTCAGTAGATTTTTTAAAAATAAAACAAAAATAAAACATTACACGCAAGAGTTGTCAGCTCCCAGGCTCGGTTCTCATCTGCCCTTCAAAGCTGTGACTCAGGTAAGGAAATGGCATCATTTACTGATAGTCCTCAACTTACGACAATGACTGAGCCCAACGTTTCTGTTACTGAGCGAGACAGTTAAGTGAGGTTTGCCCCATTTTACAAAGCTTCTTTGCCTCAGTTATTAAGTGAGTCGCTCAATTGTTAAGATAGTAATATGGTTATTAAATGAATCTGGGTTTCCTGCCTGAGCAGGGGGTTGGACTAGATGACCTCCAAGGTTCCTTCCAACTTTATTATTATTGTTGTTGTTTTTACTTGTCAGAAGGCAGCAAAAGGAGATCACATGACCCCAGGTCATTGCAACCGTCATAAATGCGAGACAGCTGCCAAGCGGCCGAATTTTGATCACGTGACCATGTTACAAGGCCCAGGTCATACGGCACTTTTTTCAGTGCCGCTGTAACTTTGAACAGTCACTAAACAAATGGTTGTAAGTTGAGGATTACCTATAGGGTAACGTTTGTTACAGGGGAAAAAACCATGAGACAGGATATCTATGGAGATTTCAGTCATCCACGTCATGGTTGTCCCAGCAATACTTTTTATTAGGCAACTGGTCTTTCTTGTTTTTCCTTTGAAGACGTTTCGCTTCTCATCCAAGAAGCTTCATCAGCTCTGACCGGATGGTGGAGAAATGGAAGGATTTATACTCCTCGCAGACAGCTGGTCATTTGCCTTCTTTTAGAGAGTCCTTGAGGCCACTTGGAAGGTTTATCTGTGTCAGAGGGATACAAAATTATCTATCTCCGGTCTACAACACAGTCCTCTCAGCAATTCCAAGAAGGCTCCACACCCATTTGCACTACTCAGGTGACCCTGAGGACACAGGTAAACCTCCAAGTGGCCTCAACGACTCTCTGAAAGAAGACAAATGACCAGCTCTCTGCAAGGAGTATAAATCCTTCCATTCCCCACCATCCGGTTATAGCTGAAGAAGTTTCTGGGAGGAGAAGCGAAACCTCTTCAAAGGAAAAACAAGAAAGTCCAGTTGCCTCCTGAAGAAGCATCTTTTGGATGAGACAAAATAGTAAAGTTGCTGGTCCAGACAAAAATTCAGAGAGTCCAGCTTCCTTCCGCTTCCAAAAATGAGCAACTCTTTACATACAGTATGAACATAAGGACAACAGTATTCAATTGTTGCTGTGTAGGCCAAGGGTAGGCAACCTTGGCTCTTTTATGACTCGTGGACTTCAACTCCCAGAATTCCTGAGCCAGCGTGAGTCAGCATGGAAACCTCTCCCTTTCTCCTCAGCGTGGCTGGCTCAGGAATTCTGGGAGTTGAAGTCCACGAGTCATAAAAGAGCCAAGGTTGGCTAGCCCTGCAGTTAAGAACACAACTGAGCCCAAAATTTGTGTGGCTAAGTGAGTCATTCCTTAAGTGAATTTTGCCCCATTTTACGACCTGTCTCCCCACAGTTGTTAAGTGAAGCACTAAAGTTGTTCAGTTAGTAACATGGTCATTAAGCGAATCTGGCTTCTGATTACTTGACCCCTAGAGCACTGCAACCGTCATTAATATGAGTCAGTTGCCAAGTATCCGAATTTTGATCACATGACCCTGGGGATCCGGCAACAGTCGTTAAGTGTGAAAAATGGTCCTAACTCACTTTTTTCAAAGCTGTTTTAACTTCGAACGGTCACTAAACAAACTGCTGTAAGTTGAAGACTGTACTAAAAGGGGAATTTAAAAACAGTCACTATTAACTAGTAGTTATAGATTTTCCCTGCACTAATTATTTGGTGACCTATCTGTGGCATACAGGTAATCCTCGACCTACGACCACAATCGGGCCCAAAACCTCTGTTGTTAAATGAGACATCTGTTAATTGAGGTTTTTTTTATGACCAATTTTGCCCTGGTTGTTAAGTCAATTACTGCACTTAATAAGTGAGTACACCTGGTTTGTTAAGTGAATCTGGCTCTCCCATTGACGTTGCTTGTCAGAAGGTCACAAAAGGAGATCACGTAAGCCCAGGACCGTTGTAAATATGAACCAGTTGCCGAGCATCTGAATTTTAATCATAATGATCATAGGGATGCTGCAAAGGACGTTAACTGTGAAAAATGGTCATAAAGTCACATTTTTCAGTGCCGTTGTAACTTTGACTGGCCACTAAATGAACTCTTATATAAGTCGGGTGCCTGTATATATAAATTTGCAAATCTGCAAACAAATATATATCTGAATTTAGCCAGGCAAAGTATTGGGTTATCCCAAGTGAATCCTCTCTACACGAAACGGCAATCACAAATTAAATCCGTTACATGCTTGTGGCAAGAGTGCTTTGATCTTAACAGGCTAATTCTTTTTATAGAAACAGATTCTTCCGCGATAACATTTCTCTCTCTCTCTTTCGTTAGAAGACAGCTTTGCCAGAAGGCTATTTTTGAAATCTGGCAGAGAGGAGGGAATGGCCGTTCATGCTGTGGAGACAGGCAACACACACAAAAAAACCCGCTAAGGTTGATATATCGTGCAGCTTCAAGATCGGGAGAGCTTGCAGTCCTTAATGATGGGGGGTGAGGTGTTACCCCCCGTTGATAGGGCTCGCAACCTGGGCGTCCTCCTGGACTCACGGCTCAATTTTGAAGACCACATAGGAGCCGTGACCAGGGGGGCTTTTGCACAGGTTCGCCTGGTGCGCCAGTTGCGTCCCTATCTGGACCGAGACGCCCTACGCACAGTTACTCATGCGCTTGTTACCTCCCGTTTGGACTACTGTAACGCTCTCTACATGGGGCTGCCCTTGAAGACCACTCGGAGGCTTCAACTGGTGCAGAATGCGGCCGCGCGAGTTGTAATGGGGGTCTCCCGATACTCCCATGTAACACCTCTACTCCGCGAGCTGCATTGGCTTCCGGTTGCCCTCCGGGTGAAATTCAAGGTGCTGGTTATCACCTATAAAGCCCTACATGGCCTGGGTCCGGGCTATTTGAGGGAACACCTGCTGCCGGCATCAAACGCCCTTCGCCCAGTGCGCTCCCACAGGGAGGGTCTGCTCAGGGTGCCGCCGGTGAGAGATTGCCGGCGGGTGACACCCAGGGATAGGGCCTTCTCAGTGGGAGCGCCTGCCCTCTGGAACCAGCTGCCGGTGGAGCTGAGGACTGCCCCCGACCTCCGATCATTCCGCCGGGGCCTGAAGACCTGGCTCTTTGAGCTCTCAGGCCCAGGCTGAGGAGAAATTTTTAATTGGGGTTTTAAGTATACAGGGTCAATTTAATATTTTTTAATTTGGTTTTTTAACTTTTGTATGGTGGATTTTTTAATTTCCTGTAAACCGCCCTGAGTCCTCAGGGAATAGGGCGGTATATAAATGTAACTAAATAAATAAATAAATAAATAAGTTACGGCGTGGAATGGAGCCTGCCCATTCCACTCCTAACTCGAAAACCCGTGGGAGTGAATCTCGAACCTTGAAGGAGATCACTCCCTTGCTCGTTAAGACGCACGCGGTTCGTTAAGTGAATGTAAGTAAATGTCAGTTGCCAAGCACCCCGAATTTTGATCACGTGACCCCAGGAAGGCTGCAAGAGTTGTAAGTGTGGAAAACGGTCACGAGTCCCTTTTTCTATGCTGCTGTGACTTCGAACTGTCCCTAAGCAAACAGCATCGGACTTTCCTTTCACCACCAGACATATCCACAGCTGAGCGTCCTTTCGGCTTTGGCCCAGTCGCTTCATTCTTTCTGGCGCTACTAGTACTAGCCCTCTGCTCTTCCCCAGTAGCATATTGGACGCCTTCCGACCTGAGGGGCTCATCTTCCAGCGTCATATCGTTTTGCCTTTTGGTACTGTCCATAGGGTTTTCATGGCAAAGATACTGGAGTGGTTTGCCATTTCCTTCTCCAGTGGATCACGTTTTGTCAGAACTCTCCGCTATGACCTGTCCGTCTTGGGTGGCCCTGCACGGCACAGCTCATAGCTTCATTGAATTATGCAAGCCCCTTCGCCACGACAAGGCAGTAATCCATGAAGGGGTGTCATACTGTATTTATGCATTTACACTTATTTGTATGTCCCCTTTTATTATTTTTACAAATAACTTAAGGCAGCAAACATATCCAAGACATCTTCCTCCTCCTGTTTTCCCCATAACAATAACCCTGTGAGGTGAGTTGGGCGGAAAGAGGGGGACACTCATGCCTAAGGCAGGACTAGAACTCACCGTATCCTGGTGATTGGCTCAAAGTCACCCAGCTGGCTTTCATGCCTAAGGCAGGACTAGAACTCCCCGTCCTCTGGTGATTGGCCCAAAGTCAACCATTCGGCTTTCATATCTAAGGCTGGGCTAGAACTCTCTGCCCCCTGGTGATTGGTCCAAAGTCACCCAACCAGCTTTCATGTCTAAGGCGGGACTAGAACCCATCACTTCCCACTTTCTAGCCTGGTGCCTTAACCGCTAGACCAAACTGGCTCTTTATTACTATTAGTTATAGTGCTTCTTTTCCGATCTGTCCTACCTCGCAAGGGTTGACAGTTGATGTTGAATTGTTAAGGTGCTCAACGGTACTCTGCCTATGCCAGTCTCGGTAAAATGTGCCACCGTGGTCAAAGAAGTTCCTTGAGAAGATGTCCCAGCTGCCAGACACTTAACTTTTGCCCAGGTTCGCCTGGGGCGCCAGTTGCGACCCTACCTGGACCGAGATGCCGTACGCACAGTCACTCATGCGCTCGTGACCTCCCGTTTGGACTACTGCAACGCTCTCTACATGGGGCTGCCCTTGAGGACCACTCGGAGGCTTCAGCTGGTGCAGAATGCGGCCGCGCGAGTTGTGATGGGGGTTTCCCGATACTCCCGTGTAACACCTCTACTCCACGAGCTGCATTGGCTTCCGGTTGCCCTCCGAGTGAGATTCAAGATGCTGGTGATGACCTATAAAGCCCTAAATGGCGAGGGTCCGGGATATCTGAGGGAACACCTGCTGCCAGCATCAAGTTTCCTTCGTCCAGTGCGCTCCCACAGGGAGGGCCTTCTCAGGGTGCCGCCGGTAAAAGATTGCCGCCGGGTAACACCCAGGGGGAGGGCCTTCTCAGTGGGCGCGCCTGCCCTTTGGAACCAGCTGCCCGCGGAGCTTAGGACTGCCCCCGACCTTCGATCATTCCGCCGGGACCTGAAGACCTGGCTCTTCGAGCTCTCTGGCCCAGGCTGAGAATTTTTAATTTTTAATTTTAACTGGGGTTTTTATTTTCTCTCAGGGTTTCATTTAATCTTTTTAATTGTTTTAACTTTTGTATTGATTTTCTTTTAAATATCCTGTAAACCGCTCTGAGTCCTTCGGGAAAGGGCGGTATATAAATCCAATTAAATAAATAAAAATCAATCCAATTAAATAAACTATCAGGCATGTGAGAATGGGATTTTTTCTCCATGGATTTCAGCCATCGGAACGTTTCCTTGCTGCTTCAAACTCTCCTGTTGTCTTGCCCTAAAGTTTGACTGAACTCTAAACTGGGCATTGCTCAACACAAATTTCAACCTCTCACCAACTTCTCTCTGGGCCACCAAACCAGGCATCACTAGGGATTTGCAAAGGTCCTGGATAAGAAAATGGAGCTACAATTTTGGGGAACTGTTTTCAGGGCCAAGACATGGATGCATTTACGATTTGCAAGGATATTCTGATTTTTCACCCAAAATTGCATTTAGGTCCAGCAAGCAAAATTTCAAATATCTACAGAAATAGCTAGCCTTTGTGTAATTATGAATTGTTGAAAATGCTAGCAATTTCTTACTGTTAGGCCAGTCAAACCTCATCAGCTGCACAATATGTGGGCTCCTTTCTCTTTCCTTGTCCCCATATTATGGTTTAAGTATCTTGGTTGCTATGTTAAGGACTAGAAACTTGGTTAAAAAGAAATGAATGATACTGGCAGATGAGATTTTTTTATGGTGAATTAGGGTTTTGATTCCTCTCCCAGCTTCAAACTCTCTTTTTTTAATTGCATTCTTAGAACAATTCGTTTAGCTATCCAAGGCAGCTATATCAATTCTGGAGTCTGCCACGTGATCCCCTTTTGCGACCTTCTGACAAGCCAAAATCAATGGGGAAACCAGACTCACTTAACAACCAGGTTACTAACTTAACAACCGCCGCAATTCACTTAACAACTGTGGCAAGAAAGGTCGTAAAACGGGACGACGTTCGCTTAACTAATGTCTGGCTGAGCAACAGAAATTTGGGGCTCAATTGCGGTCGTGAATCGAGGACTATCTGTACTTACGACTCGGATTTGAAGTTCCCCCCCCACAGTCACATGACTACACTTCCACGTTGACAACAACTGCAACCAAACTGCCTTTATGGCTCTTTACAGCAACTCGCCTTCACATGACACATTTTTCCAACGGTTTTGCTCCAAACCAACGTTTACTTGTAGCCTTTGGCAAAACCAGTCCATAGTCAACCACAGGTTCCCTTAATGAGTGCAGTGTCCACTTAATGACCACGGCAATCCCTTAATGACCGCGGCAGTCCCATTACGACCGCGGCAGTCGCGTTATGACTGGCATAAAGGTAATCATAAAATTGGACCGGTCACGTGGGAGACTGGATTTATGACCATTATGAGTTACAACTGTGATAGCCAGACGCCTGTTACAGTCGTAACTCAAGGACTATCTTTACAGCAGAGGGGTTTTTTTGTGAAGGGAGGATAATATTCCATTGTGCCCAGAACAAAAGGGGCTGATTAGAAAGAATGCTGAAACTAATCCTATAGAGCAGGGGTCCCCAACCCCTGGTCCGTGGACCAGTACCGGGCCACAGCATGCCAGCAACCGGTCTGCACAAACAAGGAAAGCCCCATCCGCGGTATGCAGACAGCACACAAAACCACGCACCCTCCAGTCCATGGAAAAATCTCTCCCCAACGTAACCGGTCCCTGGTGCCCAAAAGGTTGGGGACCTCTGCCATAGAGGCACTATTCTATATTGGATTATTAAAAGAGATTTATAGAGATCTCTTTTTTTTCCCCAATGGAAGAAGTTTTTCCTAGAGAGGATAATCAGATCTGGACTGCAATACTCTGAAGAACCAGCAGAGGGCAGCAAGAAAATTCCGTGCTGCCCTCTAGTGGATTCCTGCGGTTTTGCAGCTCAGATCTCACAGTCCTATTTTCCAGGCTCAAAACACAACTATTTTCCCTGTCGAGGTACTTTAATTGTGATTGGTTGGTTTGAAGGGAAGAAAAGAGAAGATGTAGGATGCTAGAAAAGCATTCTTGACATACTTCCATAATCAACGTTGCTTATTTCTTCTGATGGAAAAAAATGCAGCAACAAACTACAGGAAACAGATTATTTGGTTGGAACTGTGTGTATGTCTGGGTGCACGCATGGAACTTCATTAAAAAACTGCAGTTCCAGATGCAAATATAGGAAGTCCTCGAATTGCAACCACAATTGGGACCACAACTACCATTGCTAAGTGATACAGTCATTAAGCGAGACATCATCAGATGGGGTCCAATTGTACGACCATTTTATGGTGTGGTTGTTAAGCACATCACAGGCATGAAAGATCAGGAACTTTTAATTTAGTGGGCCCACCCCAACCTTTTGGGCACCAGGGACCGGTTCCGTGGAAGGGGATTTTTTCCTGGACCACAGGGGGCGTGGTTTTGTGTATTGCCTGTATCCCGTGGATGGGCCGTCTGCTTCTTTGCGTGGACCCGTTTTCGGTATGCCGCAGCCCGATACCAGTCCACAGTTCGTCAGTGTGAAAAACAGTCACGTGACTTTTTCCAGGGTCGTTGTAAGTTCCTAGTCCTCATTATAATATACAGGTAGTCCTCGACCTACAACAGTTCATTTAGTGACCATCCAAAGTTACGACGACCCTGGAAAAAGTGACATGACTGTTTTTCACACTGACGACCATTGCAGCATCCCCGTGGCCAGGTGATCCAAATTCCGCTGCTTGGGCAACTGACTCGTATTTATGACGGTTGCAGTGTCCTGGGGTCACGTGATCCCCTTTTGTGACCTTCTGACAAAATCAACGGGGGAAGTCGGATTCACTTCACAACCGTGTTTGCTAACTTAACAACTGCGACGATTCGACTTGACCCCCGCGGCAAGGTAGGTCATAAAAATGGGGCAAAACCCAACTAACAACCGTCTCTCTTAACAACATAAATTTCGGGCATAAGTCGAGGATTATCTGTACCGCTCAACTGTGAAGCTAAAAGGGCTTCAGCAGAGGTGGAGTTTTTCTCTGCACAGACCACTTTGCAGGCCGCGAAGCAAAGCGGTTGTTAATTTTGTAAGCTTTTTGGCCAGCATTGTTAAGCGAATTGCTGACGATGCTAAGTGAATCATATGATCGTTAAGTGAATCTGGCTCCCTCCATAGACTTTGCTTGTGGGAAACTGACTGAGAAAGATGCAAATGGCGATCACCAAGATGCTGCAAATGTCCAAAGGAGGTGCTGGGTGTCAAGAGCCTAAATCAGAGGTCTTCCAAGTTGGCCACTTTAAGACTTGTGGACTTCAACTCCCAGAATTCCTCAGCCAGTGGCTGGCTGAGGAATTCTGGGAGTTGAAGTCCACAAGTCTTAAAGTGGCCAACTTGGAAGACCCCTGGCCTAAATTGCCATCACGTGGCTGTTCGGGATACGGCGCCAGTCGTAAGTGTGAAAAATGGTCGTAATCATAAATTATTCTTTTCAGGGCCACCGTAGCTTTTGGTAACGGTGGTCGCTAAACGAATGGTTGTAAGTTGAGCACTACCCATAAAATGAAGACGACGATGATGCAGTAGCCAGAATTCTAGTCCTCTCTTCAGCTTGGGTGACTTTGGGACAGTCCCTCCCTCTCGGCACAACCCACCTCACAGGGTGGGAGGCAGGAGTAGTACAAAAGAAAAAGCAGGGTGAAAATGAAATAAGTAAATAAACAAAAATTATTTGCAGGTAGTCCTCAATTTATTCTAGACATTCACCTGTCTGAGATGGTATAGGTTCTCCTGCTTGAGCAGAGGGCTGGACTAGAAGACCTCCAAGGTCCCTTCCAGCCCTATTCTATTCTATTCTATTCTATTCTATTCTATTCTATTCTATTCTATTCTATTCTATTCTATTCTATTCTATTCTATTCTATTCTATTCTATTCTCTCTACATTCTATTCTATTCCATTCCATTCCATTCCATTCCATTCCATTCCATTCTATTCTATTCCTGTTCTGTTCTGTTCTGTTCTGTTCTGTTCTACTATTTTGTTCTGCTCTATTCTGTTCTGCTCTGCTCTTTTCTGTTCTATTCTATTCTGTTCTACTCCTATTTTGTTCTGTTCTGTTCTGTTCCGTTCTGTTCTGCTATTCTATTCTGTTCTATTTTGTTCTATTCTGTTCTGTTCTACTCCTATTCTGTTCTACTCCTGCTCTATTCTGCTCTAATCTGTTCTGTTCTGTTCTGTTCTACTCCTATTCTGTTCTACTATTCTGTTGTGTTCTATTCTGTTCTACTCCTATTCTATTCTGCTCTATTTCATTCTGTTCTGTTCTACTTCTATTCTATTCTACTCTGTTCTACTATTCTATTCTGCTGTATTCTGTTCTGTTCTGTTCTGTTCTACTCCTATTCTGTTCTGCTCTATTTTATTCTGTTCTGTTCTACTTCTATTCTATTCTGTTCTACTATTCTATTCTGCTGTATTCTGTTCTGTTCTGTTCTGTTCTATTCTAATTCTAATTCTTATTCTATTCTTATTCTATTCTAATGTCCAAAATCGAGTCCAAAAGTTCTATTGCTAGGCACGACAGTTGTTGAGTGAATTTTGCCCCATTTTGCGACCTTTTCTTGCCACAGTTGTTAAGTGAAGCACTTTAGTTGTTCAAGTTAATAACACAGTTGTTATCTGGCTTCCTGGTTGACTCTGCTTGTCCGAAGGTCGTAAAAGGGGACCACACGACCCCGGGGCGCTGCAACCATCATAAATATGAGTCATTGGCCAAGGGTTTGAATTTTGATCACGTGATCATCAGGATGCTACAATGGTTGTAAGTGTGAGAAACGGTCCTAAGTCACTTTTTCCAATGCCGCTGTAACTTCAAACGGTCCCTAAATGAACTGTTCTAAATTGAGGACTTACCTGCATAGCTGAGGCTACCCAAAACCCTTGCAAGCCCAGTTATTCAAGCCTTATAAATGCTTGAAATAAACAAACTAAACATTCCAGTCACTTCCCAAAGTGGGTCACCCAGCTCTCCCGGGGTAAAAGTGCAACAATTTCAATCCACACTCACACCCCGAAGCATACAGTGTTCCTCCAGAGGGAACCCACAAAACCGCATTCAACTCCTTTGCTTTCAGCCAGACTCCCATTTTGGCCAGACAACAAAGCCACAATAGGGATCTTCTTACTAATTGAACTCAGGACCACAGGAGCAAAAATTAAGCCATAAAATAAAACAAATATTCACCCTTGCACCTGCCAGAAAGAAGGTGCCAACAAAAAAATGAAAAAGTATGAAAGTCTGCAAATATTTTATTTCCCGGAACGGATCTTAGGGAACTGGATAAAAGCATCAAGAATATCCATTTAACCTTCTTGAAATAAAAAACTACTGCTAAAGAACAATTCCCTCCCCCGACAAAACAGTTGGTCACACTCACACTCACACTCAAAACCCGCACGATACTATGCAATACAGGTAGTCCTCAACTTACGACCACACAATTGAGCCTAACATTTCTGTTGCTAAGTGAGATGGTTGTTAAAGTCTTTTTTTTTGGCCCCAATTCACAACCTTTCTTGCCACAGTTGGTAAGTGAATCACTGGAGTTGTTTTTTTTTTAATTGAAAAGTTTTACAATACATTTTGAATACAAAAAACTCCCTCCTCCCCCTCCCCGACTTCCCAGAGCTGAATACAGGGTATAATAATACAAACATAGGCTAAAATATGCTAACAACAAAAATAAAACATTAAATTCTATAGCACTTTAACTCTCCGTAATCATAATATTAATAAAATAACAACTAACTAATTATACATCATAAAAATCCACTACTTATTCAAATGCTAAGTGAAACTTTTTAGTCCCATATTTATTCTGAATATATTCAATCCATCTTCTCCATTCCACAATATATCTCTGCTGCGATTGGTCTTTCAAATATGCTGAAATCTTTGCCTCTGCAGTTGTTAAGTTAGTAACAAGGTTGTTAAATGAATCTGGCTTCCCCACTGACTTGTGAGAAGGTCGCAAATAGTGGTCACATGACCTCAGGACACGGCAACCGTCATAAATATGAGTCAGTTGCCAAGCGGCTGGATATTGATCATGCTGGCCCCTCTACTCACACTCAGGCTGAGACGCAGCTGTGCTGGGAGCCTGAGTTGGACAGCGACGAAGCACAGCTGGGACAAATCCAGGATGCACGACAGCATCAGCAAGAGAAGTGAGTAGGACAGAGGAATGCAATGGGGCGGCTCCAAAGGCAAAGGAGAAGGCATTAGGAAGCCACGCCTTGGCTGAATGCTAAAAGGGAAGGTGTGGGAGGTGCTGGTTGCCGAAGGCCACCGTTCGTGTTGAGGATCGAGTTTCTGTGAACCGTGTTTGTTTGCCTCGGACATGGTCTGTGAATAATAAAAAGGGTTTGGGTTTTTCCTGTGCTTCCTGCCCGCTTGATTGAAAGAGGAGTTTCTCCTTGTGAGCATAGCCAGGACTCACGTGGGCTGGGACCGAACAGATCAACTGACCATGCAGATGTTGCAGCAGTTGTTCCAAGTGTGAAAATGGCCCTTTTTCTCCCAGTGCGGTTGTAACTAAAGGAACTGTTGTAAGTCCAGGACTATTTGTAGTCAATTTTTTTTTTGAAAGAAGACCCATTGAATCTGCGTTTTTGGAAAAGCAGCATAAGGCTATTGTTTCCATCCTGGCAGAGACCGTCTCCCCCAAAGTTGGTTCTGGATAATTACATTACAATTGCAATTATCAAATTACTTTTTCTGGAGGAAAAATACAGGGAGTCTTCGAATTCCGACTGTTTTGTTCAGTGAGCGTTTCAAGTTGCAACAACATTGGAAAAAAGTGACTTAGGACTGTTTTTCACACAACCACTGCAGCTTTCCCGTGGTCACGTGATCAAAATTCAGACGCTTGGCAACCAGCACATATTTATGACGGTTGCCGTGTCTTGGGAGTCATGTGATCCCCTTTTGCGACCTTCTGACCAGCAAAGTCAATTGGGAAACCAGATTCATTTAACGACCGTGTTACTAGCTGAAGTACTGCAGTGAAGTACTTAACAACGGAGGCAACAAGCTCGTAAAATGAGGCAAAACTCACTTAACATGTCTCACTTAGCAACATAAATTTAGGGTTCAGTTTCTAAGTCGTAAGACTACCTCTGCGTGAAACATCCATTAAAATTGTCTTGGTTGTTCAATTTCCCAGGCACTCTAGCAGTCCTCCCCGCTTGAGGATGACCTACCTTTGAAATTAGTTCGTCGTGGTTGGCCAGGTGAGCCCTGCAGTGGATGCAGCTGTACGTGCGATGGCACGAAGGCAGGTACGCTTGGAATGTCTTGGACCGCGTCATCTTCACCATTGGCGCCACCGAATGTTGCGTGAACTCGGAGGTGGCCCAGGAGGTCCTCCTACACGACGGGTCGCAGGGGAAACACTGGAACACGCAGGTAAAGGCCGTGATTTGGCAGGGGGCGGGTGTGGCGCAGGCTCCACACACTGGCAATGCCTTCGGGATAACAGAACTGGGCCCAGGAGCCAACCAACCCACGTTAACCTGAGTGGACAAAAAGAAGGAGAAAGAATGGGCTTTCCAAACAACAGTAGTCAGCTCTCGTATGAACCTTCGGCATTCCAGTTCTGAGTAAACTACCTCAGGTTGTTGCCATCAGGGCTTTTCAACCAGTGGTATGGGTACCACCTGTGGTATGTTGGCACCTGGCAGGTGGTACGCGACCATCCTAGAAAAGTGGTAGCAGGGGAGGGGAGTGAGCTGAACCGGTGGCAGTACCGAACAAGCCTGAGTGAGAGACGGCTGGAGCTGCAGGGCTGTCAGGGCTCAGCGGAAACGCCAGGATCAGCGCCAGGATCCAGCTGGAGCTCAGCGCTGATCCTGGCGCTTCTGAGCCCAGAAGAAGCACCGATCAGCTGGAATGTTGCAGCATCTCCTGGGGCTTGTGATGTACATTCAGATGCTTGGCTACTGATTCATATTTATGACGGTCAGTGTCCCAGGGTCACGTGAAGTGACCAAACCTGCTGCAACCACCCAGCAGGTGGGGGGGAATAAAAACCAAACACTCCCCCACCCCACCCCTGCTGCTAATCCTCAAAAGAGATGCTCACAACAATGAAAACCTCGGACAGGAAGAAGAGCGCCGCCAGGCAGGCAGGCAGGCGTCTTGCTCGGCTGTGGCTTGGGGGGCACTTTTTTCAGTGCCACTGTAACTTCAAACAGTCACTAAGCGAACTGTTGTAAGTCGAGGACTACCTGTACTTCATCATTTTTTTCCTTTTTCTTTTTTGGTCATCATGTTTTTGACACCTTGCTAGGTGACTGGTGGTACTCGGATGTTGGCATATCCTAAAAGTGGTACAATGGGTGAAAAGGTTGAAAAGTCCTGCTGTAAACCACTTAGTGAGGGCTGTAAAGCATTGTGGAATGGTACATAAGTGCTATTCCTTCCTTCCTCCCTTGCCGTGGTGGCGCAGTGGTTAAAATGCGGCATTACAGGCTGATTTTGCCCATCGCCAGGAGTTCAATCCTGTGTAGCTCAAGGTTGACTCAGCCTTCTGTTCTTCTGAAGTCAATAAAATGAGGGCCCAGATTGTATATACCGCCCAGAGAGGGCTATAAAGCATTGTGGGACAGTATGTAAGTCTAAGTGCTATTGCTAGAACAAAGAGGAAGCACAATCAGATCAGCTAATTCTACTTTACTGTAAGGCTAGAGGTAGTCCTTGACTTACAACCATTTGTTCAGTGACTGTTCAAAGTTACAACAGCATTGAACAAAATGACTTATGACTGGTTCTCACGCTAATGACCGTAGGCAAGACCCTCTGAACACATGATCAAAATTCAGACACTTGGCAACTGGCGTGTATTTATGTAGGAGTTGTGGTGGCGCAGTAGTTAGAATGCAGCATTGCAGGATGACTCTGCCCACTGCCAGGAGTTCGATCCTGACCAGCTCAGGGTTGATTCGGACTTCCATCCTTCCAAAAAATGAGGACCCAGATTGTTGGGGGGGGAAATGCTGACTCTCTAAGCCACTTAGACAGGGCTGTAAAGCTCTGTGAAGCAGTATATAAGTCTGTGCTATTGCCATTGCTTGCTTCCATCCTTCCCTTCCTTCTCTCCCTTTTTTTCTCCTTCCTTCCTTCCTTCCTTCCTTCCTTCCTTCCTTCCTTCCTTCCTTCCTTCCTTCATGGTGGCGCAAAGGTTAGAATGCAGCATTGCAGGCTGACTCTGCCCACTGCCAGCAGTTCGATCCTGGCCAGCTCAAGGCTGACTCGGCCTTCCATCCTTCCGAGGCCGGTAAAATGGGGACCCAGATTATTAGGGGCAAGATGCTGATTCTGTAAACCGCTTAGAGAGGGCTGTAGAGCACCGTGAAGCGGTACATAAGTGCTATTCCTTCCTTCCTTCCTTTCTTCCTATGGTGGCGCAATGGTTAGAATGCAATATTGCAGCTGACTCTGCCCACTGCCAGCAGTTTGATCCTGGCCAGCTCAAGGCTGACTCGGCCTTCCATCCTTCCGAAGTCAGTAAAATGTGGACCCACAATGTTGGGGGTGGGGGGGTGGGGGTAACAGGCTGACTCTGTAAACCGCTTAGAGAGGGCTGTATAGCACTGGGAAGTGGAATATAAGTCTAAGTGCTATTGCTGTTGTTATGTATTCGTGACACTTCTGCTGTCACAGGATCACGTGATCCTTTTTGCCACCTTCTGACAATGGGTGAGCCAATGGGTGAGCCAGATTCACTTACCTGTCAGGAGGTCGCAAAAGGTGATCGCGTGACCCCAGATCCCTGCAAACGCCATAAGTACATGCCAGTTGCCAAGCGTCTGAATTTTGATCACGTGACCACATGGGTTGCCCTCTAGTGGATTCCTGGGGTTTTGCAGCTCAGATCTCACGGTCCTATTTTCCAGGCTCAGTTACAATGTGAAAAACAATCATTAAGTCACTCTTTTCAGTGCTCTTATAACTTTGAATGGTCACTAAGCAAACAATTGTAAGATGAGGATTACCTTTATTTACCCCACTGAAAGGGGGAATCCCCAGAAACCTGATCAAGGAAAGAACAGGGCGAAACTGACCTGCCCCTCCTTGGAGCAATCCGATCAGTTTTCTTTCAAAGGTGAGCAGAATCAAATCTGGTTTTGTTGAAAATTTTCCACTATGATCCCCATCACAAGGTCTGGCTTTGCACAACGCCTTGGGCCAGGTCAGTGAAGCCCTCAGGCTGCAGTTGCACAAAATATTAAATTTGGTTCGTTTCAGCTCACTTCTGCTTGCTGTGAATCTGTTGGGCAATCTCTGGCCTTGTGGCTTGATTGCAGTTCAGTGTTTTGCAGACCTTAGAAAAATGGGCTAATTTGGACACTGTGTTTGAGAAGGGAACTTAGAGAGGGAGGAAGAAAAAAGAGGCAGAAGGAAGGGAGGGAGGCAGGGAGGGAGGGAGGCAGGGAAGGAAGGAAAGAAGGAGGGAAGGAGAGAAGGAAGGAAGGAAAGAGGGGAGGGAGGGAAGGAAGGAGGGAGGAAAGGAGGGATGGAAGGAAGGAAGGAAGAAGGATGGGGAGGGAGGGAGGGAAGGAAGGAAGGAGGGGAGGAAAGGAAGAAAGGAAGGAAGGAGGGAAGAAGGAAGGAAGGAGGGGAGGGAAGGATGGAGGGAAGGAAGGAAGGAGGGGAGGGAGGGAACATGGAGGGAAGGAAGGAAGGAAGGAAGGAAGGAGGGGAGGGAAGGGAAGGAGGGGAGGGAGGGAAGGGAGGGAGGGAGGAAAGGAAGGAAGGAAGAAGGAGGGGGAGGGAGGGACGGAGGGAGGGAGAGAGGAAGGGAGAAAGGAAGAAAGGGACAGATTCTTACAACCACATATTTGTAGCATGTGGTTGCAGGAGTTGTGGCATCACCGTATCACCCAAACATCCTATCCCAGCAATCCCAGAAGGAAAACCAGGAGTCATCTACAAAAGAGTCCCCAACCCCCTGGCCTTGGACCAGTAGTGATCCATGGCCCGTTAGAAACCGGGGCTGCACAGCTGGAGGTGAGCGGCAGGTGAGCAAAACTGCACATATGTGGGATCTAGATTGCACGCTCCTCCTCATTCCCAGCCCATGGAAAAAATCACCTTCCACAAAACCAGTCCCGGGGGGCCCAAAAGATTGGGGACCCCTAATATACAACACATAATGTAAGGACTGTAATAGCCACTTTGTAGGACAAACAGGCAGAAGACTAGCAGTGTGCACCCATGGATACTACTCAGAGCAAGGGTCTTCCAACTTTACCCTTTTATGACTAGTGGACTTCAACTCCCAGAATTCCTCAGCCAACATGGCGGAACTATGGCCCCTTCATGACTTGCGGACTTCAACTCCCAGAATTCCTCAGCCAACATGGGGGAACTATGGCCCCTTCATGACTTGGGGACTCCCAGAATTCCTCAGCCAGCATGGGGGAATCTATGGCCCCTTCATGACTTGGGGACTTCAACGCCCAGAATTCCTCAGCCAACATGGGGGAACTATGGCCCCTTCATGACATGCGGACTTCAACTCCCAGAATTCCTCAGCCAGCATGGGGGAACTATGGCCCCTTCATGACATGCGGACTTCAACTCCCAGAATTCCTCAGCCAACATGGGGGAACTATGGCCCCTTCATGACTTGCGGACTTCAACTCCCAGAATTCCTCAGGCAGCGTGCCTGGCTGAGGAATTCTGGGAGTTGAAGTCCACAAGTCATAAAAGGGCCAAGTTGGAAGACCCCTGACTGAGTCAGAAGACACAATGAAACCTCTTTAATTTCCCAGCCTATGAACAGACTCAACCATAGTTTCAAGTGGGAAATCGTGACCATCCTAGACCAAGCCAAGTCCAAAAACGCTAGGGAATTTCTAGAAGCTTGGCACTTGGCCATCAACAGCCACATAGAGATAAGCAACGTTTACACACCGCTGAAAACACGCAGGTAATCAAACAGCCAAAGAGGAAAGCAAACACCAAAACATCTCTTTCCCAGCAATCTACACTCAGCTGAGCAGAGATGAATGCCAAAACTGACACCGGGCCAACCGCCAAAATGTAAACACTACCCCAAATCAAGGAACGACCAACCAACCAAACAAGCTAACAATCAAGGAACTATCAAGAACACGCTCAAGAACACCTGCAGCAGTGAAAATGAATGTCCTGCCCAAATTTTTATTTTTATTTCAAATGATACCGATTCTTAAGAAAGATTCTAATTTGGAGGAATGGCAGCGTGGTATCAATAAATTTGTCTGGGCAGGGAAAAAGCCACGAGTTAAACTTAAGATTATGCAGGATACTCGTGAGAGAGGTGGCCTTAAGCTGCCCAATTTGAAATTATATTATGAAGCTGCTGCATTAGTAGGAATAAGCGATTGGATTAATTTGACGCAATTGAGGTTATTAAATCTTGAGGGCCATGATCTGTTGTTTGGCTGGCATGCATATTTGTTGTATGATAAGAAGGTAGATATTGTGTTCAGGATGCATATTTTAAGACAGGCATTGCTGAGAGTTTGGAAGAAGTATAGACATAAGTTAAGCAGCAAGATACCATTGTGGGCAATTCCAAAACACGCAATAGAAAATATACATGCTGGCTTTAAACATGATGTGACTACGTACAAGGAGATTTTAAGTTTGGAAAGGAATATTTGGTGCTTGAAAGCATATAGCCTGTTGCGAGAAGAGAAGGTTGTCCAAACTTGGTTTCAATATATTCAGTTACGGGCCAGGTGGAAAGAAGACCAGAAAAATGGATTTATAATGACTGATGAAAATTTGATAAAGCAAATTAGAAACCAGGGACCAGCACATATTAAACGGATATATCTTGCATTGCTGGAGATTGATTCAGAAACGGAGCTTGTTAAAGATTGCATGATAAAATGGGCCCAAAACATTCAGGAAGTTATTACAATGGACACCTGGGAGAAGATTTGGGTGAGGAATGTAAAATTTACTCAAGCTCAAAATTTAAGAGAGAACTTTTATAAAATGTTTTATAGATGGCATTTAGATCCCAAAAAGCTTGCAAGTATGTATCCGAAATACCAGCCTAAATGTTGGAGATGTGGTGATGAAGATGCAACATATTTTCATATATGGTGGACATGTAAGAAGGTTAAGGCTTTTTGGATAAAAGTCTGGTGGAATATGCAGAAGATTTTTAAACGGAGGATAAAGTTTTGTCCGCAATTTTTTTTGTTGGGAATAATTGTTGACGCTACAGTTGTGGACTCTAAGCTGATGTTGAACTTAGTTACGGCAGCAAGACTTTTGATAGGTCAATATTGGAAGAAAGAGGTACTGCCGACTATAGAAGAATGGACTTTAAAGGTTTCCGACCTGGCAGAGATGGCGAAGATTTCAGCCTATTTGAAAGATCATTCGCAAGAACGTTATATTATGGAATGGAGAAAATGGATTGAGTTTATCCAGAACAAGTATAGGGTTAAGAAGTTTTATGTAGCATTCGAATGAGTCTTCTTTCGTTCCTTTTTCTTTCTTTTATGCTAGTTTTTTTTTTATATACATTTATTATGGTTAAGGTGTGTTTTATCCTATATAAGCTAGAGAGTGATGGATTTTAGAATCTATAGTCTTTAGTATATGGTAGTTTATGATTGCTTTTTTACATACATATACCTTGTATTTAGCTCTGGGAAGTCGGGGGGGGGAGGGGGGGTGGAGGGAGGAGGGGAGGGAGGGACGTTGGGGGGAGGTAGGGGGGGTAGAGGGAGGGGGAAGGGTTTTTTTTTTTTTTTTTTTTTTTTTTCTAATGGAAAACTGTATTTTAAAACTTTTCAATAAAAAAAAAAAAAAAAAAAAAAAAAGAACACGCTCACCAACATGGCAAGTCACTCGTATGTAAAAATAAGGGTAAACCCCACTCCCTTCAACCGGTGATGGATAACGTTACCTAGCTGGGTTATGAAACGTCTGCACGAAAACAACCCAGTTCCTCCTCCTCCTCCTCCTCCTCCTCCTCCTTCTCCTCCTTTACACAAACCTCTCTCCCTTCTATCCCTGATGATGTTACCTAGTTGGGTCTGCAAGAAAACAATCAAGCTTAGCATCAAGGACCCCACAGTCGTCGTCCTCCTCCTCCTCTCTGCAAACCCCACACCCTTCCAGCACAGATTATGCTGCTAGTTGGGCAATGAAACGTCTGCAAGAAAACAACCCAGTTCCTCCTCCTCCTCCTCCTCCTCCTCCTCCTCCTTCTCCTCCTTTACACAAACCTCTCTCCCTTCTATCCCTGATGATGTTACCTAGTTGGGTCTGCAAGAAAACAATCAAGCTTAGCATCAAGGACCCCACAGTCGTCGTCCTCCTCCTCTCTGCAAACCCCACACCCTTCCAGCACAGATTATGCTGCTAGTTGGGCAATGAAACGTCTGCAAGAAAACAACCCAGTTCCTCCTCCTCCTCCTCCTCCTCCTCCTCCTCCTTCTCCTCCTTTACACAAACCTCTCTCCCTTCTATCCCTGATGATGTTACCTAGTTGGGTCTGCAAGAAAACAATCAAGCTTAGCATCAAGGACCCCACAGTCGTCGTCCTCCTCCTCCTCTCTGCAAACCCCACACCCTTCCAGCACAGATTATGCTGCTAGTTGGGCAATGAAACGTCTGCAAGAAAACAACCCAGTTCCTCCTCCTCCTCCTCCTCCTCCTCCTCCTCCTTCTCCTCCTTTACACAAACCTCTCTCCCTTCTATCCCTGATGATGTTACCTAGTTGGGTCTGCAAGAAAACAATCAAGCTTAGCATCAAGGACCCCACAGTCGTCGTCCTCCTCCTCCTCTCTGCAAACCCCACACCCTTCCAGCACAGATTATGCTGCTAGTTGGGCAATGAAACGTCTGCAAGAAAACAACCCAGTTCCTCCTCCTCCTCCTCCTCCTCCTCCTCCTCCTTCTCCTCCTTTACACAAACCTCTCTCCCTTCTATCCCTGATGATGTTACCTAGTTGGGTCTGCAAGAAAACAATCAAGCTTAGCATCAAGGACCCCACAGTCGTCGTCCTCCTCCTCTCTGCAAACCCCACACCCTTCCAGCACAGATTATGCTGCTAGTTGGGCAATGAAACGTCTGCAAGAAAACAGCCAAGCACAGAGCGCATCGAGGACCCCACAGTTCAACCTTCTCTGCAAATATTCCCTATTGATTCGGTACCCAGTTTCCTACTTAAAAACCTAGCTTGAGCACTGAAAACATTGTCATGGCTTCACACTGCGCCCCCCCACCCCCACCCCGCCGCCAATGCTTTCTGGGGATAAATACCTGCCTCTTGTTTTCTCTGGATTTTAAAAGAGGCTTCCCAAAACAAGCTTTCCATGCATTGCTTTTGTTTTACAACCACCTTAGTCCGCACTGGGCAGCAAAGGAAACTTTTCATGAGGTGAACAGAGGTATCCTGGCTACCCACGGCTGTCCTAGCAGCTGCAGGGGCAGGGGGTTGGACTAGAAGACCTCCAAGGTCCCTTCCAGGCCTAGTATTCTATGTTCTATGAACTTCATACGAGGATCGGAAGGGAGAGGACCGAACAGGACAGCCTGAGTGTGCAAAGTTTTAAAAGAAGAAATCAAACTAGACCAGGGGTAGGCAACCTTGGCTCTTTTCTGACTCGTGGACTTCAACTCCCAGAATTCCCGAGTCGGCATGGCTCAGCATGGAAACCTCTCCCTTTCCCCTCAGCATGGCTGGCTCAGGAATTCTGGGAGTTGAAGTCCATGAGTCATGAAGGGGCTATAATAATTCCCCATGCTGGCTCAGGAATTCTGGGAGTTGAAGTCCACGATTCAGAAAAGAGCCAAGGTCGCCTTCCCCTGAACTAGACCGATCTTGGGGACACTGGGAATAAAAGGAGCCACAAAATTAGCTAGAACGGCTCCGATCAAAAGGGGGTGGGGTGGGGGTTGCTATTTTGGGGGAAACCGAGGGCCCCCACCCCACTCCCCCAGCCACAGATGAAAAGCAGAGGCCTTGGTGGCCTTTAAATAGCTCATTCCAGCCCACATTCCCAAGTTATTAGAAGCCAAGGAAAGCAGCCGTGGAAAGAAAAGGCTGTGTGTGTTTTGTGTGTGTGTGTGTGTGTGTGTGTGTGTGTGTTTCTCTTCGATTACGGTACTTCTGAAGAAACCTACGTCAATCCTTCTTGAGTCCAGCTCCTTGCACAATCAAGTCTAACGCCGGATGAGGATCAAACAGACCTGATTTTTTTTTCTCCTCTTTTTCGGTGAGTGTGTGTCAAGGTTTCATAAAAGCGAACAGGTAGTCCTCGGCTTATGACCGTAACGGTATCTGACCGTTAGGACCATAATTTGTGATGTCGTAAAGCCGGTCATCGTGCGACTGGATAACCAATTTTACAACGGGTAGTCCTTGACTTATACAGCCAATTCATTTAGTCACTGTTGGAAGTTACAAAAACACGGAAAAAAGTTATTTTCGCATTCACAACTGTTGTGGATGCTTAGCAGCTGACTCATATTTATGACGGTTGCAGTGTCTCAGGGAGTTGAAGTCCACCCATCTTAAAGCATGCTGGTTGGGGAATTCTGGAAGTCCACCCCTGCTTAAAACATGCTGGCTGGGGAATTCTGGGAGTGGAAGTCCACCCCTTTTAAGACTTGTGGACTTCAACTCCCAGAATTCCTCAGCCAGGCACGCTGGCTGAGGAATTCTGGGAGTTGAAGTCCACAAGTCACAAAAGGGCCAAGTTGGAAGACCCCTGGAATAGAGGAATGATTGAGTCTGTCATTTGCACCTTTACAACTGGCACTGCAACGAAACAGGGCAGACAAAGGCTCTAACGGAGAGTTGCGCGGGTCAGAAAGAGGGCTGAGAAAATATCTACAGACGCCTCATATCCTGGGCATAAATTGGTTCAACTCCTCCCCTGGGACGCTACAGACCCAAACAACTACAGTTTGTCCCTGACTCCCAACAGCTCATTGAGTGACTGTTCCAAGTTACAATGGCACTGAAAAAAGCGATGCGTGATTGCTTTTCACACTTACGACCATTGTACTATCTATCCCCACGGTCACGCCATCAAAATCCAGACTCTTGGCAGCCGACTCACATTTATGAAGGTTGCTGTGTCCCCGGGATCATGTGATCCCCTTCTGAGACCTTCTGACCAGCAAATTCAAAGGGGAGACTGGATTCATTTAACAATCGCTTCACAACTGCAGTGATTCACTTAACAACTGTGGCAAGAAAGGTTGTAAAATGCGGCAAAACTCACTTAACAGATTTCCCTTTTTAGCAACATAAATTCTGGGCTCAATTGTGGTCATAAGTCAAGGACTGTCTGTAGACACAGGGACAGTTTTCTAATTTCTAACACCCAATTCTCACAGTGCTAATGTCTATGTGTATTTACCATGTCCTATGCTTGTAGTATTTATTTCTCCTTCTTATGATCTTTCTTACTTCCCCCTCTTGCTGGTACTATTGTTATGAAGATTATCATTATTCTGTTGCTTTGCATGCACACGGAGAGCCTCTGTACTGGAGACAAATTCTTTGTGTGTCTAATCACACCTAGCCAAACAAAGAACTGAACTGAATTTGAATTTGAATTGAATTAACCAAGACAAGTTAGCCAAGGCAAGTTGGCTGTGGTGAGTTGGCCAAGGTGATTTCGGAGTTGGCCAACGTGAGTTAGCCATGGTGAGTTGGCCAAGGTGATTTCAGAGTTGGCCAAGGTGATTTCAGAGTTGGCCAAGGTGATTTCAGAGTTGGCCAAGGCGAGTTGGCTGTGGTGAGTTGGCCAAGGTGATTTCAGAGTTGGCCAAGGTGAGTTGGCCATGGCGAGTTGGCCAAGGTGATTTCAGAGTTGGCCAAGGTGAGTTGGCCATGGTGAGTTGGCCAAGGTGATTTCGGAGTTGGCCAAGGTGAGTTAGCCATGGTGAGTTGGCCAAGGTGATTTCGGAGTTGGCCAAGGTGAGTTGGTCAAGGTGATTTCGGAGTTGATTGTGGCAAGTTGGCCATGGCGAGTTGGCCAAGGTGATTTCGGAGTTGGCCAAGGTGAGTTGGCCATGGTGAGTTGGCCATGGTGAGTTGGTCAAGGTGATTTCAGAGTTGGCCAAGGCGAGTTGGCTGTGGTGAGTTGGCCAAGGTGATTTCGGAGTTGGCCAAGGTGAGTTGGCCGTGGCGAGTTGGCCAAGGTGTTTTCGGAGTTGGCCAAGGTGAGTTGGCCATGGTGAGTTGGCCATGGTGAGTTGGTCAAGGTGATTTCAGAGATGATTGTGGCGAGTTGGCCATGGCGAGTTGGCCAAGGTGATTTCAGAGTTGGCCAAGGTGAGTTGGCCACGGTGATTTCGTAGATGGCCAAGGTGAGTTAACCAAGACAAGTCAGCCAAGGCGAGTTGGCCAAGGTGAGTTGTCCCATTCCACTTACAACTGTATTCAACATAAGCCTTTTCTATACTTTTATGTATTTCCCACTCTCAATTGCTGCAAGCAAGTTAAGCAAGTTATTTACTTATAACTAGGGCTACAGAAAACAATTCCCCTGCTGGCTCTGGAATTCTGGGAGTTGAAGCCCATCTGTCTTAAAAGCATGCTGGCTGAGGAATTCTGGGAATTGAAGACCACCCATCTTCACGTTGCCAAGTTTGAGAAACACTGGTTTAGAAGACCAGCTTTGGATCACTGAAAGATGCAAGTTGACCAGTGGAGAGGGGTGGGAGTTAAGACTTCTACATGCAACTGCATCCAGTTTACGTTTGCATGAGTGTGTATGTGTGTCTCCACACAAGTACAAGTTCCTTGCCCCCTTGTGTATTTTTACAGGAACATGCCACAGCACTGTCGCTCCGCGGCATCTTTCCATGTGGCCGATGAATGTTTTGCTGAATGTATTTTGATCCGCAGCCAAATTCTCCACTGAATATTCTCTTCTCTCCCTTGGCCTGCCTTTCGAATTACCCCAGCCCTAATGGATTTTCCCAGATGTCGAGTCAGCCACGCAAGTTCTCAGCAAGCCATTGTTTCTCCGCCACAATTGTGTTTGCCGAGGACGGCAAGAGCCAGGCAAAGTTCAAACCTCAAGGGAGACTTGAAATGAGCGGCAGTTACTCCAGAGCTAATAACAATAACCCCTTTCCATTTGGTTTTTTTTTCTTTTTCCTTTGCTTTTGGCTTTTATTTCGAACAGAGAAAATACGACAACTGAATGTGTGCCTTGAAGGAAATTGCGACACAACAGAGTTCAGCTTGGAAGAGTTTTAGAGGTTAAGAAGCAATAGGATCCGGAGGAAATGGTAATTAACACCATTCACATATGAAAATAAGTCGCTTATAAATTCATTCTGCACCTTTGACTGTTCAGAACTAAACCCTTCTAATTATTATTATTATTATTATTATTATTATTATTATTATTATTATTATTATTATTATTATTATTATTATTATAATTTGTATACCGCCCTTCTCCCGAAGGACTCAGGGCGGTGTACAGGGCAATAAATACAGTAAAAATACAATGTACAAAAGTTAAGAAAAGAATTAAATATAGTAGCCCTATTACAGTAAAAATTAATAAAATTAATATTAAGATACCCCAAACCCATCAGACCAGGCCGGCTTGTTCAAATGTACGAGGAAATCCATTAGCGGCACGGACTTAGGACAACTGAGTCCCAAATTTCCGTTGCTAAGCCAGGCGGTTAAGTGAGTTTTGCCCCACTTGACGACCGTTCTTGCCACTGTCGTTAAGTGAATCACGGCAGTCCTTAAGTGAGTCACACGGGCGTTAAGTGAATCCGGCTTCCCCCATTGACTTTGCTTGTCAGAAGGTCACAAAAGGGGGGGGGTCACATGAACACACACCTCCTCGGGACTCTGCAACCGTCATAAACACGAGCCGATGGCCAAGTGTCCAAATTTTGATCACGTGACCCTGGGGATGCTGCAACGGTCGTAAGGGTTAAAAAATGGTCGTAAGTCATTTTTTTCAGTCCCGTCGTTAAACTTTGAATGGTCACTAAAATTGATGTTTGTAAGTCGAGGACTACCTGTGTACATTGTCAGCAAGCCACCAGTTCACACACAAAATCTGATACGTCCATGGAGATTCTCCGTCAACCAGATCATGGTTGTCCCGTCTCAGAGGTGCTTTTTTCAGGAGACCAACTGGACTATCTTGTGTTTCTCTGAAGATGTTTCGCTTCTCATCCAAGAAGCTTCTTCAGCTTCGACTGGGATGGTGGGGAATGGAATTTATACTCCTTGCAGACAGCTGGTCATTTGCCTTCTTTTAGAGCCGGGGGTCTTCAAACTTGGCCCTTTTGTGACTTGTGGACTTCAACTCCCAGAATTCCTCAGCCAACATGGCCGTTCTTTTGAAGACAACAAAGTCCACATTTTGGACAGGGAGGACCGCTGGCTTGAAAGAGGGGTCAAAGAGGCCATCTATGTCCAAACTGAACATCCCTCTCTCAACAGAAGGGGAGGGATACGACATCATCTATCTCCAGTCTGCAACACGGTCCTCTCAGCAATCCCAAGAAGGCTCCACACCCATTTGCACCACTCAGGTGACCCTGAGGACACAGACAAACCTCCAGGTGGCCTCAAGGACTCTCTAAAAGGATGCAAATGACCAGCTGTCTGCAAGGAGTATAAATCCTCCCATTCCCCACCAGTATAAATCCTCCCATTCCCCACCATCCAGTCAGAGTTGAAGAAACTTCTTGGATGAGAAGCGAAACATCTACAAGGAGAAACAAGAAAGTCCAGTTGCCTCATGAAAAAACGCTCTTGTAATTAAACGAACGACACTTCTGAAAGCAAGCAAGGAGAAATGCTATTTGGTTTGCAAGACAGAACTCTCCTTTTGGTGTGTTCAAGCCATCCTTTCAAACGAAATTCCATGCTAAGGCTCCCAGATTGCAGAGTCCTCGACTTAGGACCACAACTGGAACCAGAATTTCTTTTGCTAAATAAGCAAGGCAGTTGGTGAGTGAGTCAGGCCCATTTTTACATCCATTTTTGGACGGTCGTTAAATAATTACAAAACGAAGGGTTGTAAGTCAAGGATTATCAGTATTTAGACTGCAGTACTCTGGATAACCTCTAGATGGAGACCTTTTAGATTTTCTTGTCATGCTTTGCTGCCATCTGGTGGTCATTTGGAGTACTGCAGCCCAGATCTTGCCCAATTCCCCCACCTTTGACGAGAAGGAGAGAATTGAGGCATAATGTTAACCTGCCATCCCCAATCTATCACTCTGCACATACCCCAGACTTCAGTTCCCAGAATTCCTTACAAGAGTGGCCAGCAAAGTGGACTGCATGCATCTGGAAGGCATCAAATACAGAAGACAGTGGAAAATTATATTTTAGCAAAGACCCCTGGGCTTTTCTTTCCTGTCTCCTGCGTTTCGTTTGCAGTGAACATATTTTGGTGTTGCAGCTGAAACACTGTTGCCTGAACCAAAATACACAATTATTATAGCCAGGATTTTTGTTTTTTTTTTAAACGAGGGCTCCAAGCCAACTTAGCCGCTCAGATTAATTCATGCAATATCTTTAGCTGGGCTTTGGACAAAAACTACAGATGGGTTTGCACAAACTCTGCTAAACATCACATACCATAGATAAACCCAGCCAAGGTCTGGGGTTTGAGCGGCAGGCCTCCAGGTCTAAAACAGAACTGAAATCTTTTCCAAAGTCTCCTTCAGATTGCAGTAATAAAATCTGAAGACCTGATCCAGGTGAGGTGAACAGGGCAAGAGCCGATAAGCAAATTCAAGCCTTCTTTTTCCAAATGTAACACAAACACAACCTTGTGTGCTGCTGGCAGTTTGTGGCTTATGGCTTTGCAAGGTTGTTCAAACTGACTATTTGGGTTATTCTCTCTTTATATACCTGCAAAGTGACCTCTCACTGTGCAGGTGGTCAATAATAATAATAAAGATGATGATGATGATGATGATGTCCGAAAAGTCGTGGGAACATAGGGCGTGGAAAAAGTTGTCGAGAATGAGAGGGTGAAGAAATTCTGGGACTTCCGAATACAGATAGATCGCCATTTGGAACACAACATGCCAGATATTGCACTCGTAGAGAACCGAAGTGTACAGCTGACTGATATCGCTGTACCAGGAGATGCCAGAGTTGAAGAAAAAGAAATGGAAAAAATTACGAAATACCGCGACCTGGCCATCGAAACTGCGCGATTATGGATGAAACGTGTAACTGTGATACCCACTGTCATCGGGGCACTGGGAACTATGTCCCAAAACTTTGCAAAACACGTCAAGAAATTGCAGCTTCCTGCAATAACTACAGCAAAGCTACAAAAAAGTACGCTACTCAGAACATCCTAAATTTTAAGGAGATACCTGGTTGATACCTAGGATGCTAGCAGCAACCCGTGTCAACAATTAGTGCCAGTCAATTTGAGTGTTCGGTTGACTGAGGTTCATGTTTAACGAATAAAATAATAATAATAATAATAATAATAATAATAATAATAATAATAATAATAATAATAATAATAATAATAATAATAATAATAATAATAATAATAATAATGTTGGAAGGGATCTTGGAGGTCATCTAGTCTAACCCCCTGCTCAGGCAGGAAACCCTACACCAGGGGTAGGCAACCTTGGCTCTTTTATGACTCGTGGCCTCATCGAAAGGGAGTGTTTCCAAGCTGAGCCATGCTGGATCAGGAATTCTGGGAGTTGAACTCCAAGAGTCATAAAAGAGACAAGGTTGCCTACCCCTGCCTTATACCATTTCAGAGAAATGGCTGTCCAGTCTCTTCTTAAAAACTTCCAGTGTTGGAGCATTCACAGCTTCTGGAGGCAGGTTGTTCCACTGGTTAATTGTCCTCACCGTCAGGAAGTTTCTCCTTAGTTCTAGGTTGCTTTTCTCTTTGGTTAGTTTCCATCCGTTGCTTCTTGTCCTGCCTTCGGGCGCTTTGGAGAAGAGCTTGACTCCCTCTTCTTTGGGGCAGCCCCTGAGATATTGGAACGCTGCTATCGTGTCCCCACTCCTTCTCTTCATTAACCTGGACATACCTAATTCCAGCAACCGTCCCTTATATGTTTTAGCCTCCAGTCCTCTGATCATCTTTGTTGCTCTTCTCTGCACTCTTTTCTAGAGTCTTATAAGTATCCATGTAGTGACCACTTGAAGTAAGAATGGCACTTAAAAATCAGCCCTCAAACTTACAACTGTCATAGCGTCCCCTCGGTCGCAGGATCAAAACGCAGCTGTTTGGCAACTGGCATGTATTTCCAACAAATGCAGCATCCCAGGGTCATACGATCGCCATTTGTGACCTTCCCACCCGGCATCTGACATGGGGGAAGCCAGATTCACTTAACAACCAGGAATTCCCATAGTGACCATGGGGATTTACTTAACCAGCATGGCAAAAGAGTCATAAAATTTGAGGCGGTTCATTTAGCAACTTCGTCGCTTACTGATGGAGATTCTGTTTCCAACTGTGGTTGCAAGTTGAGGACAACATAAAGACAGAAGGAGCAAGGGATTCATAAAGACTGGAAGTTGGAGTTGTTTGTTTTAAATACAGGAAGTCCTCGGCTTATGATCACAATTGAGCCCAACATTTCGACTATAGAATACAGAATACGGAATACAGAAGAATAGAATAGAATAGAATAGAATAGAATAGAATAGAATAGAATAGAATAGAATAGAATAGAATAGAATAGAATAGACAATATGGAATGGAATGGAATGGAATGGAATGGAATGGAATAGAATAGAATAGAAAAGAATAGA
The DNA here is from genome assembly GCF_964194415.1 of Vipera berus. Lineage (NCBI taxonomy): Eukaryota > Metazoa > Chordata > Lepidosauria > Squamata > Viperidae > Vipera > Vipera berus. Next base: position 357,164,257 of record NC_138202.1, read on the forward strand.
ATAGAATAGAATAGAATAGAATAGAATAGAATAGAATAGAATAGAATAGAATAGAATAGAATAGACAATATGGAATGGAATGGAATGGAATGGAATAGAATAGAATAGAATAGAATAGAATAGAATAGAATAGAATAGAACAGAACAGAACAGAACAGAACAGAACAGAACAGAACAGAACAGAATAGAATAGACAATATGGGAATGGAATGGAATGGAATAGAACAGAACAGAACAGAACAGAACAGAACAGAACAGAACAGAACAGAACAGAACAGAATAGAATAGAATAGAATAGAATAGACAATATTATAGAATAGAATAGAATAGAATAGAATAGAATAGAATAGAATAGAATAGAATAGAATAGAATAGAATAGAATAGAATAGAATAGAATAGAATAGAATAGAAGAAAGGTGGAATGGAATGGAATGGAATGGAATGGAATAGAATAGAATAGAATAGAATAGAATAGAATAGAATAGAATAGAATAGAATAGAATAGAATAGAATAGAATAGAATAGAATAGAATAGAATAGAAAATATGGAATGGAATGGAATGGAATGGAATGGAACGGAACGGAACGGAACGGAACGGAACGGAACAGAACAGAACAGAACAGAACAGAACAGAACAGAACAGAATAGAATAGAATGGAATGGAATATAGAATAGGATAGGATAGGATAGGATAGGATAGGATAGGATAGGATAGGATAGGATAGGATAGGATAGGATAGGATAGAAGAATACAGAATAGAATGGGAGAATACAGAATACAGAATAATAGAACAAAACAGAACAGAACAACAAAACTGAGCAGTAAAAATGGTATCTTGAACCCGGCTCCCAGCACCGCTGCCTGCTCATTTCTCATCCTGTGATGAGGTTGGCAAACAAACTCAGGAGCAAGGCCTTCATGCTCGAGTGTGCGCTGGAGATCCCAGCCTTTGTTGAGCCTCGCAATCCTTGCACTGCGCTGTGCAGTTTAACAGAGGAGTCCACTTCACCTCTCCTTAAGGAAGACGGCTTAGTTTAAGGCGCTTATTCCTTTAATCCACTAAATCCATCTGCCACAAGACCCACAATGGGGCAATCTATCCCGAAGAAGAGAATTATAATTAATTAAAGAGCTCAACCTTCAAATTAAGGACATTCCTTGAGGTAGGTAGGCCATAAGCTAGTAATTACCAGGGGTGGCTGACACAACCACAGTTATACCCAAGCTGTTGATCTGGGGTAAATTAATAACTGATTAGGTCGTCATTAGCCTTAAAACAAAATAATAACAGGGACTCGAGTGTGCATTCATGTATTCCGTTCCTCACGTACTGAATATCCAGACCAATAGATCATTATCCCCAAAGAACCAATTTATTTATTTCTATGTCAAATGTGGAGACCGCCCATCTCACACATGAAGGAACTCTGGGCAGTGTACAATAAATACACCAACCTTAATGACTACTTGTAAAATGCCTCAAGGGTGTTCCTTTCCAAAGTACTGGTAGTCCTCAACGTACGACCACAATGGAGCAGAAAATTTCTTTCGCAAGAACTCACCGTCTCCTGGTGACTGGCCCAAAGTCACCCAACCAGCTTTCCTGCCTAAGGCGGTACTAGAACTCACCATGTCCTGATTGGCCCAAAGTCACCACAGCCGGCTTTCATGCCTAAGTCAGGACTAGAACTCACCGTCTCCTGGTGACTGGCCCAAAGTCACCCAACCAGCTTTCCTGCCTAAGGCGGTACTAGAACTCACCATCTCCTGATTGGCCCAAAGTCACCACAGCCGGCTTTCATGCCTAAGTCAGGACTAGAACTCACCGTCTCCTGGTGACTAGTCCAAAGTCACCCAACCAGCTTTCCTGCCTAAGGCGGTACTAGAACTCACCATCTCCTGATTGGCCCAAGGTCACCACAGCTGGCTTTCATGCCTAAGTCAGGACTAGAACTCACCGTCTCCTGGTGACTGGCCCAAAGTCACCCAACCAGCTTTCCTGCCTAAGGCGGTACTAGAACTCACCATCTCCTGATTGGCCCAAAGTCACCACAGCCGGCTTTCATGCCTAAGTCAGGACTAGAACTCACCGTCTCCTGGTGATTGGTCCAAAGTCACCACAGTCCGCTTTCATACCTAAGTCACGACTAGAACTCACTGTCTCCTGGAGACTGGCCCAGACTCACGCAGCCAGCTTTCCTGTTTAAGGCGGTACTAGAACTCACCATCTCCTGGGGATTGGCCCAAAGTCACCCAGCTGGCTTTCATCCCAGTCACAGGCATGAAATCTTGGGCTCAGTTGTGGTCATAAGTCAAGGACTCCCTGTACTTCTGATTTTTCAGCAAACCTGTCCCATAGCAAACCATGGGTTTAACAACCATAATCACAGTCATAAAAATCAGAATCATAAAATTGGGGACCACTCTATGGCCATCACGCCTCACTACCATAGAACATAGAATAATAAGAGTTGGAAGGGATCTTGGAGGTCTTCTAGGCCAACCCCCTGCTTGAGCAGGAGACCCTATACCAGGGGTAGGCAACCTCGGCTCTTTTATGACTCATGGACTTCAACTCCCAGAATTCCTGAGTCAGCTAGGCTGACTCAGGAATTCTGGGAGTTGAAGTCCATGAGGCATAAAAGAGCCGAGGTTGCCTACCCCTGCCCTATACCATTTCAGATAAACGATTGTCCGGTCTCTTTTTAAAAGCCTCCAGAGATGGAGCACCCACAACTTGTGACCACACCTGGAATACTGCAACCAATTTTGATCACCACACTACAAAAAATATGTATCTTGAAGACCTTGGTAAAAGTTCAGAGAAGAGCAACTAAGATGATCCAAGGCCTGGAGACTAAAACATGTGAAGAACGGCTGCAGGACTTGGGTTTGGCTAGTCTAGAGAAAAGAAGAAATAGGGGGGACATGATAGCAGTGTTCCAGTATTTGAGGGGCTGCCACAAAGAAGAAGGGGTCAAACTATTCTCCAAAGCACCAGAGGGAAGGACGAGAAACAATGGTTGGAAAATGATCAAAGAGAGAAGCAACCTGGAATTAAGGAGAAACTTCCTAACAGTGAGGAAAATTAACCAGTGGAACAGCTTGCCACCAGAAATCGTGGGCCCTCCATCACGGGAGGTTTTTAAGAAGAGACTGGACAGTCACTTGTCTGAGATGGTATAGGTTCTCCTGCTTGAGCAGGGGGCTGGACTAGAAGACCTCCAAGGTCCCTTCCAGCTCTATTCTATTCTATTCATTATTCTATTCTATTTATTATTCTTTTCTATTCTATTCTATTCATTATTCTATTCATTATTCTATTGTATTCATTATTCTATTCTATTCATTATTCCATTCTATTCTATTTTACTCTATTCATTATTCTATTCTATTCTATTCTATTCTATTCTATTCTATTCTATTCTATTCTATAATATTCTATTCTATTCTATTCTATTCTATTCTATTCTATTCTATTCTATTCTATTCTATTCTATTCTATTCTATTCTATTCTATTCTATTCTTCCATAATGGGCAAGCTCCGTTATGGTCGTAAGTTGAGAACTAGGAGTTCACCAGTCTATTATCCAGCCTCTGTTTAAAAATCTCAAAATCAAAAGTTTGGCCTTTTCCAACTGCCCTCTTAATCTTTAAAGGAATAATCTTTAAAGAATATCTCACAAGGAGGAAACCAGAGATTTTAAGAGCCACCCCACAGACCCAAATTTAAGGGCACCTCCCCATCTGAAAAGGCCAATTTTATCACTCCTGGACCCACAGTCTAATCATTGTTTAAGACCAAAGAGTAGTCTTGAAATGCCCACAGATAGACAGATAAGAGAAACTAAGCAAGCAAGAGATAGAACATTAAAACAAAAACCTTCATCAATTTAGCCTGCAAGATGAGAGAAGGTGGGGGGGGGGGAAACTAACACAAAAGGAAGTTTGTTTTCATTTTAGGTTTTACATTTAAAAACCAGCTTCCTTGTCTGGGAGGTAACATGATACCAACAAGGCTGCAGGCAGTGAAGGCAGGGGGGAAAAGCCATTCCAAGAGTTTCATATGCAAAAAGAACACAATGGGTGTGTTCATACAACCTTCAACCCAAAAGCATCTAAAGAGCTAGGCTGATTTTGACACAATGCACTCAACTTTATTAGCCCACTGGGTTAGTGTCATAGGGCAGGGTACCTGTGTGAATCCCCAACAGGGGTTAATTTAGTACCCAGGTTAAAGGTCGTGTGTGAATGGAGCCCATGTTTGCTTCATTCAAACCCGACTTTCCCTGAGCAAGGAACAATACAGAGACAGGAATTCCCTGACTTAGCACCACAGTTGCGCCCAAAATGTCTGTTGCTAAGCGAGACAGTTGTTAAATGAGTTTTGCTCCATTTTACCACCTTTCTTGCCACAGTTGCTAGAGTTAGTAAGTTAGTAACCTCACTTGCCAAGCGTCTGAATTTTGATTTTTTTTTATTATTATTACATTTATATCCCGCCCTTCTCCGAAGACTCAGGGCGGCTTACAAGCTTAGCAATAGCCTTCAATTCTATGTATATGCCTGCTTATTAGGGTTTTCACACACACCCCAAGCGGCATTATTACAAAGTCAGCTTAATTGCCCCCAACAATCTGGGTCCTCATTTTACCTACCTCGGAAGGATGGAAGGCTGAGTCAACCTTGAGCCTGGTGGGACTCGAACCTGCACTAATGGCAGGCAGCTGGTGTTACTTAAGGAGGCATTAGCCCACTGCTCCACCAAGGCCCTGATCACGTGGCCCTGGGGACACTGCCATGGTCATACGTGTGAAAAAGTCCTAAGTCACTTTTTTTAGTGCCGTTGTAACTGAATGGTCATTAAACGAATTGTGGTTTAAGTTGAGGACTACCTGTATTAGTTCAGGGAAGAGAATAAGGAGAGCGTTCCTTAAATTTGAAAAAAGAAGGTTGTAAGATTAAACTCAGTTTGAGGGCAATGATCAACAGGCAACGTCGGTTCTTCATGTGCAGGTTTTTCTAAGAAGGGGCCGAACCTTTTGAGAATGGTTTAACTGGTTTTCTCACCCATTACAGAGGATTGGACTAGATGACCGTTGGGGTCCCCCTTTCCAACTGCACTCTTTTATGATTCTATTTCATGCCCTCTCTGATTGGAGGTTAACCAACGGGTCTGGATAATGGGAGATCTAGAACAGAGCATTGTTAAAGCCAAATACTGTCATTTATTGTGATTATCATTATTAGATTTGTATTGCACCCTTTTTCTATATAATCTCATGCCTAAGGTGGTACTGGGACTCACAAGTCTCCTGGTTTCTAAAACCAGCATTTCATCACTCCACCACACAATTTAGAGCAGGGCTTTTCAACCTTTTCACCCATTGCACCACTTTTAGGATATGGCAACATCCAAGTACCACTAGTCGCCTAGCAAGGTGTCAAAAACTTGATGACCAAAAAAAAAAAAAGGAAAAAAGTGATGAAGTACAGGTAGTCCTCCACTTACAACAGTTCACTTAGCGACTGTTCGAAGTTACAATGGCACTGAAAAAAGTGCCCCCCAAGCCACAGCCGAGCAAGACACCTGCCTGCCCGCCCAGCGGCGTTTTTCCTCCTGTCCGAGGTTTTCATTGTTGTGAGCATTTCTGTTGAGGATTGGCAGCGGGGGTGGGGTGGGGGGGGGAGTTTGGTTTTTATTCCCCCCCCCTGCTGGGTGGTTGCAGCAGGTTTTGGTCACTTCACATGACCCTGGGACACTGTGACCGTCATAAACATGAATCGGTTGCCAAGCATCTGAATGTAAATCACAAGACCCTGGAGATGCTGCAACATTCCAGCTGATTGGCGCTTCTTCTGGGCTCAGAAGCGCCAGGATCAGTGCCGAGCTCCATCTGGATCCTGGCGCTGATCCTGGCGCTTCCGCTGAGCCCCGACAGCCCTGCAGCTCCAGCCGTCTCTCGCTCAGGCTTGTGTGGTGCTGCCACTGGTTCAGCTCATTCCCCTCCCCTGCTACCACTTTTCTAGGATGGTCGTGTACCACCTGCCAGGTGCCAATGTACCACAGGTGGTACCCGTACCACTGGTTGAAAAGCCCTGGACTAGATGACCCTTGGGGTTCCCCTTTCCAACTGCACTTTTTTATTATTCTATTTCATGCCCTCTCTGATTGGAGGTTAACCAATGGGTCTGGATAATGGGAGATCTAGAACCAGTAGCGTAGCGTGGGTTGTCAGCACCCGGGGCAAGGCAAGTAATTTGCGCCCCCTAACCGCACCGCACGCCTGGCACCCCCCCCCCCCCCTCCACAGTGGGTGGCAACCCGGCGGCTCGGATCGGATTCGCACAGCCAGCACTGCAGTGAGAGAGAGTGAGTGAGCCAGGCAGGGGCAGAGAGCTGCGAGTGCGAGCGCGCCCCCCCCCAGATGTTGCGGCCGGTGCGGCCGGCCCCCCCTGCACCCCCCACGCTATGCCACTGTCTAGAACAGAGCATTGTTAAAGCCAAATACTGTTATTTATTGTGATTATCATTATTAGATTTGTATTGCAGCCTTTTTCTATATAATCTCATGCCTAAAGTGGTACTAGAATTCACAGTCTCCTGGTTTCTAAAACCAGCATTTCATCGCTCCACCACACAATTTAGAGAACTCCTTGCTGTTTCCGCTTGATTCATAATTCAAATCCTAATCGGATCCCTTGTATGGAGGGAGATCTAGAACCTTTTGACCTTTACGAGAGCTCCAGGGAATAGAGGCTGAAGGCACACCTAGAACGGTGCTGGAGAAGGAAAAGGAACGATCACATTCCAGACTACAGGTACAGACTTCTGTCAGAGTCTACAGCATGGCAACAAAACCGGGAAAATGGAATTACTTTTCTAATCTTCTTCCATTACAAGTAGACCTCGACGTACAATGATCTGTTTAGTGACCGTTCAAAGTTACAAGACAGATGTGCCAAATCCATCTGGAGCCCACCACAGGTCATCAGTAAGGTAAGAGACGGTTTGGCCCAGTAGTTAAGTCACCAGGCTAGAAACCAGGTGATTGTGAGTTCTAGTCCCAGCTTAGTCATGAAAAATCAGCTGGGTGACTTTAATCCAACTAAGAGATGCCGAATTCTAGTCCTGTCCTAACCATGAAAGCCAGCTGGGTGACTTTGGTCCAACCACCAGGTGACTGTGAGTTCTAGTCCCGCCTTAGCCATGAAAAGCCAGCTGGCTGACTTTGGTCCAACCACCAGGTGACTGTGAGTTCTAGTCCTGCCTTAGCTATGAAAAGCCAGCCGGGTGACTTTGGTCCAACTACCAGGTGACTGAGTTCTAGTCCCACCTAAGGCATGAAAGCTGACTTGGGCCAATCGCTCTTTCTCCGCCCAACTCATCTCACAGGTTTGTTGTTGTTGTTGTTATCGTTGTGGGATAAGTCAGAGGAGGAAGGAGTATTAGCTATGTTCACCATCTTGAGCTGTTCATTAAAGTTGTTTATAAACAGCAAGTAAAAAAAAAATTAACATCTGCCGAAAAGCTTATCTCCGTGTGGAATCTTGGCCAGAGAACCTACTATTCAGATAATTCAGGACTTTTTAAGAATCCTAGGCCAACCCAGAAAGATTGAAGCCTAGTTGAAAATTATTATCAGTCCATGGGATCTGGGGATGGAGGCGGGCGGACCTTGATGTCCCTTCCAAAGCCCACGAGAAAAGTGACACTTTGGCCAACCGCAGAGCAGAAGCGGTGGTGTTTACTTCGGATGAGAGAGGAGTTAATTAATATTTGCTAAACGACTCTGGACACCCTCCTGCGGAAGGCGTGGGTGTGTTAAACCTTCTCATCTGGCTTTCTGCCTCCAGGACTTTGGAGGCACCCGGTGACACCCAGCCAGCCTGCCCTTCAAAAACATCAAAAATAGCATCTGGATGTTCACCTGCAACGGCTAGCTAGGTTGACTTCTCTTCTGGACCACACAAAACAACAATGACTAAGCTAAGGCTTTGCCCACGGCACTGCTCAAATTTACAATTCGGCACCCTCTGTGGGCATTTATACGGGGAAGTCAATTTCCCTTCAGATGGGCTGCGAGGCAAATCTGCAGGGTTAGCATTTGGCTGCAAGGTTAAAGCAATCAATTTAGCTCAGTGTTCCTCAAACCTAGCCAGTTGAAGACCTGTGGACTTCAAATTCCAGAATTCCCCTGGGAAGCATGCTTTAAGACAGGAGGGATTCAACTCCCAGAATTCCCCAGCCAGCACAGTTGAAGATGGGTGGACTTCCACTCCCAGAATTCCCGAGCCAGCATTCTTTAAGATGGGTGGACTTCAACTCCCAGAATTCCACAGCCAGCATGCTTTCAGATGGGTGGACTTCAACTCCCAGAATTCCCCAGGTAGAATGGTTTCAGATGGGTGGACTTCAACCCCCAGAATTCCCCAGCGAGCATTCTTTAACATATATTTACTATTATGGTTATGATATATGGATTTCAACTCCCAGAATTCCCCAGCCAGTATGCTTTCAAATGGGTGGACTTCAACTCCCAGATTTGAGAGCAGGCGACAGAATTTCATTTTTAAACGTAGGCAAGTGTGCTCACAGTAAAAAAAAAAGACAATAAAGGTTATCTTATCAAGCTCCCAGAATTCCCCAGCCAGCATGCATTCAGATGGGTGGACTTCAACTCCCAGAACTCCTGCTTTAAGATGGGTAAACCTCGGCCCCAGAATTCAGCATTGCTGACTTGCCAAGTTTTTTTTAAAAAAACAACGCACAGATCTGGCTGACTCAAACACTGCCCTAGTTTAACCCGAGTATATGGCTTAATCCATTTTTATTATTGTTTATATTGACATTTATATGTGCACAGGGCAGTTTAAGCAATGAGTAACACAGCGGTTGGGCAACATTAGACCTGCCACCACCATTTTTTTTTAACAGTACTTTGCGAGTTAAAGAGTTTGCAGGATGTTTTATGGACTTGGCTGCTATATTTGGGTATCGAAACACCACTAGGCTATCTTCGGCTATTCTCAAAAATAAATGTAGAATCCGGCCTGGTTTGTGCTTGGGAGGAAGGAACAAATGAATTGGGAACTGGGCAGAGTTGGTTATAAGATGGGCAGCTATATAAATATTTTAAATACATCAATTTCAGGTGTTAAGGCTACAAAGGTATCCAAAGGTATAATAGGAAAACCTTTTTGCCCTGCTACAGGTCACCAGGAGTTAAATCTGAATCAGGTAAGAAGGAATCGGTACTTTGGAAGCAGACCGTCCTATGGACCACTGTCAAATTCTATAGAGTGGTGTTTCTCAACCTTGGCAACTTTAAGATGCATAGATTTCAACTCCCAGAATTCCCCAGCCAGCATGCTTTAAGATGAGTGGACTTCAACTACCAGAATTCCCCAGCCAGCATGCTTTAAGATGAGTGGACTTCAACTACCAGAATTCCCCAGCCACCATGCTTTAAGATGGGTGGACTTCCACTCCCAGAATTCCCCAGCCAGCATGCTTTAAGATGGGTGGACTTCAACTCCCAGAATTCCCCAGCCAGCCTGCTTTAAGACAGATGGACTCCAATTCCCAGAGTTCCCGAGCCAGCATGCTGCATAATCATGCTGGCTGGAGGATTCTGGGAGTCGAAGTCCCCACTTCTTCAAGTTGTCATAGCTAAGAAACACTGGCCTACAGGGTTTGGCAATGTTGGTCCTAATCCAGGACCTGGGGAAGGGGACAAAAAGGAGAAAAATCTATATTTCCATTATTACTGGATAATTTCTGTGGAATTTTTCCAATAGCCTTGGTGCCCTCCAGGACTCAGTATCCAGGCAGAAAATGTAGGAATCCCCCAATCCTCAGATGTTTTTTAACCTTAAAGCTGCTGGTAAGTGGGATGTTTACACCTAAGGATTCGGGGACAACATTATCTGTGCCAAACTTTTAAAAAACACAGAAGTGATTTGTCTCTCTCTCTCTCTCTCTCTCTCTCTCTCTCTCTCTCTCTCTCTCTCTCTCTTCCTCCCTCCCTCCCTCCCTCCCTCCCTCTCCCTCTCCCTGGACATAACCCACCCGCCTGTAATTTGGCAAAGAGCAGAAAACCAGAGGAACACCACAGCTTTTACACAGCAGCCGAGGAGCCAGCAAGAGATTAAGAATGGTGCATAGATAAAAAAGTTAATTAAGCTAAAATGTGTAGCAGTGGGAGATGGCTGAACCTCTTGCAAATAGGCAAAAGCATCTTAGCAGAGAGAAAAAAATTGCAAATCATTTCAAAAAGGAAGGAGAGACTATAGAAAGCACAGGGTGATTTTTTTTAAAAAAAATAAATATTTTTTTTGGGGGGAGGAGGTGCCTGCTTGGACCTATACCAGGGGTAGGCAACCTTGGCTCTTTTATATGACTTGTGGACTTCAACTCCCAGAATTCCTCAGTCAGCCATGCTGAGGAGAAAGGGAGAGGTTTCCATGCTGAGCCATGCTGGCTGAGGAATTCTGGGAGTTGAAGTCCACGAGTCATATAAAAGAGCCAAGGTTGCCTACCCCTGACTTATACAGATAGTCCTCAACTTACGACAATTGACCCCGAAATTTCTGTTGTTAAGTGAGACAGACGTTCATTGTGAGTTTTGCCCCATTGTACAACCTTTCTTTCCTCTGTTGTTAGGTGAGTCCCTGCAGTTATGTTGGTAACCCGGTTGTTATGTGAATCTGCCTTCCCCCATTGACTTTGCTTGTCAGAAGGTGGCAAAATGGGATCACAAGACTCCAGGACACTGCAGCGGTCATAAATGTGTCAGTTGGCAACCATCGGAATATAAATAACGTGACCAGAGGGAGGCTGCATCGGTCTTAAGTGGGAAAAAATGGTCATAAGGCACTTTTTTCAGTGCCGTTGTAACTTCAGTCACTAAACACAGTAAATTGCCTTTCTTTCTTTCTTTCTTTCTTTCTTTCTTTCTTTCTTTCTTTCTTTCTTTCTTTCTTTCTTTCTTCTTTCTTTTTCTCTTTTTCTCTTTCTTTCTCTTTCTTTTCTTTTTCTTTCTTTCTTTCTTTTTATTTATTTGTTTGTTTGTTTGTTTATTTTTGGAGTCTCTGATCAAGGTATCTTTTCCATCACAGCAGAATTTTAATTTTATGTATCACTCTTCCTTAACCTGACACTCGGCTTAATTTCTAAAAGGGGAGGCTCAGCCATGGCAGAAATTCCCAGCCAAACTGGCCAACACACACACACACACACACACACACACACGCCCCTCACACACACACTGATTTAGATCATGGACCAGCTAACTTCTTGGTTTTTTTTGCAAAATAAAAAAGAACGGCTGGCAAAAAACCCTCCCATTTTATTTTTTTTACCGTGACTCTGATGCACATGCTCATTTTATGACGTTTCTGCTTCATTGCCTCTTTTTTTCTTTTCTCCAAAGTGTTCTGTGTATCCTGCTGACAAGAATTTGGTGATGAAGAGAACTTGTGATTATCTACCATTAAATCAATGTTGACTCTCACCAGGCGTATAAAGTGATAATAATAATACAGCAACAATAGTTTTTTTTAGTTGTTTTTTTTAAAAGTAATCGAGTGAGCATTTCTTTCCTTGTCTAAAAGAGTCTGGTTACATACAGATAGGCCTCTTCAATTCTTTCTGAGAACAAGTGGGGGAGAAAAGATTTTATTTCGGGCCTGGGTTTAAAATAACCACCCCCCACACCCATATCTAGGGAATTTCATAAAATGCAGCAGCTGAAATTCATATGGATGTGCCAAAAGTCCCAGGCCAAGGAAACTGCCTGGCTGAATGAAACTAGAGTTAACCTAAAGCAGCTTTTCTCAACCTTGGCAATTTTAAGATAGGTAGAATGCCATTCCCAAAATTCCCCAGTGAGCATGCTTTAAGGTGGGTGGACTTCAATTTCCCAGAATTCCTCAGCTGACATGCTTTAAGATGGGCGGGCTTCCACTCCCAAAGGTCCCCAGCCAGCAATGCTTTAAGATGGTTTGACTTCCACTCCCAGAATTCCCCAGCCAACATGCTTTAAGAGGGGTGGACTTCCACTCCCAGAATTCCCCAGCCAACATGCTTTAAGAGGGGTGGACTTCCACTCCCAGAATTCCCCAGCCAGCATGCTTTAAGTTAGGTGGAGTTCCACTCCCAGAATTCCCCAGCCATTCAAGTTTCAAGATGGGTGGACCTCAACTCCCAGAATTCCCCAGCCAGGGTGCTTTAAGATGGGTGGACTTCCACTCCCAGAATTCCCCAGCCAGCATGCTTTAAGATGGGTGGACTTCCACTCCCAGAATTCCCCAGCCAGCATGCTTTAAGATGGGTGGACTTTCCACTCCCAGAATTCCCCAGCCAGGGTGCTTTAAGATGGGTGGACTTCCACTCCCAGAATTCCCCAGCCAGGGTGCTTTAAGATGGGTGGACTTTCCACTCCCAGAATTCCCCAGCCAAGGGTGCTTTAAGATGGGCGGACTTCCACTCCCAGAATTCCCCAGCCAGCATGCTTTAAGATGGGCGGACTTCCACTCCCAGAATTCCCCAGCCACATGTTCCATATCATACTCACATGACCAGGGGGTGATGCAATGGTCATAATTGTGAAAAACAGTCATATCACTTTTTCCAGTGCCATTGTAACTTTGGTCATTAAAAGAATGGTGGTAAGCTGAGGACGAATCTAGGGGTGACATGACAGCGGTATTCCAGTATTTGAGAGACACCCACAAGGGGGAGGGCATCAAACTATTCTCCAAAGCACCAGAAGGCAGGACAAGAAACAATGGATGGAAACTAATCAAGGAGAGAAGCAACCTAGAAATAAGGAGAAACTTCCTGACAGTTAGAACAATTAGCCAGTGGAACAGCTCGCCACCAGAAGCTGTGGATGCTCCAATACTGGAGGTTTTCAAGAAGAGACTGCACAACCACTTGTCTGAAATGATAGGGGATCTCCTGCTTGAGCAGGGGGTTGGACTAGAAGACCTCCACGGTGCCTTCCAACTCTATTCTGATTGATTGATTGATTGATTGACCACCTGTAGAGAATCTCAAGAGTAGGGACTAGAAGGGTTTCTAGAACAGGGCTGTTCAACCAGTGGTACGGGCACCACCTGTGGTACATTGGCACCTGGCAGGTGGTACACGACCATCCTAGAAAAGTGGCAGCGGGGCAGGGGAATGAGCTGCACCAGTGGCAGCACTGCACAAGCCTGAGCGAGACAGCTGGAGCTGCAGGGCTGTCGGGGCTCAGCGGAAGCGCCAGGATCAGCGCCAGGATCCAGCTGGGGCTCGGCGCTGATCCTGGCGCTTCTGCTGAGCCCAGAAGAAGCGCCGATCAGCTGGAATGTTGCAGCATCTCCTGGGTCTTGTGATGTACATTCAGATGCTTGGCAACTGATTCATGTTTATGACGGTCACAGTGTCCCAGGGTCATGTGAAGGGACCAAAACGTGCTGCAACCCCCCCCCCAGCAGATCGGGGGGGGGGAGGAGAACAAAAACCAAACACCCCCCCACCCCACCCCCACTGCCAATCCTCAACATAAATGCTCAGAGCCATGAAAACTTCGGACAGGAGGAAGAGCGCTGCCGGGTGGGCAGGCAGGTGTCTTGCTCGGCTGTGGCTTGGGGGGCACTTTTTTGAGTGCCATTGTAACTTCGAACAGTCACTAAGTGAACTGTTGTAAGTCGAGGACTACCTGTACTTCATCACTTTTTTCCTTTTTTTTTGGTCATCAAGTTTTTGACACCTTGCTGGGCGACTGGTGGTACTCGGATGTTGCCATCTCCTAAAAGTGGTGCAATGGGTGAAAAGGTTGAAAAGCCCTGAGCTAGAAGAGGAAGGCAATGCCTCTCGAGTTCAATTGCCAATAGATATATTTTACAAGGCCGTGTTGTATTGTTGGGAAAAAAAATACAGAATTATTCGGCACTGATTTCTCCAGGAGTGTCTATAGGACATAGTCCTCAATTTATGACCATAATTGGGACTGAAATGCCTATCGGTTGTGATCATAAGTTGTGTCATAGGTAGTCCTGAATTTATGACCCCAACTGGGATAGGAGTATCCATCATAAGTGATTGCAACCAAGCCAGCATGTGAGCAGACCCAATGTCATGACCATTTTTCCCATGGTCGTAAGTTGAGTTACCGTAGCCCTTAAGTGAATCACATGGTCCATAAGTCAATCCGGCTTCCTAATGATGGTTTTTGCCATTTTACGTTTTTGCAGACAAGTGGCAAAAAAAAAATTGCAAATCGCCATCAGGTGACTGAAGTCACCAATGTGAACCCGCTGATGAGCGTTTGCGGTCACATGAGCACAAATTGCACTGCAACAGCAAGCAATTGTCTTATGTGTGAATTTAGGTCATAAGTGACTTTTGCAGAGACCGTTGTAATTTCAAGCTGTTGTTAAGTGAACGGTCATAAGTCGAGGATACCCTGTAGTTCGGTGTTCTGACATCGTTTCCTACCGTATTTCCCCGAAGATAAGACCCAACCGGAAAATAAGCCCTAGCTTGATTTTTCTCTACACTCGTAATATAAGCCCTATGCCAAAAATAAGCCCTAGTTAAGATTGTCAGCCAGACGGATGCATTTAGTACCGTATTTCCCTGAAAATAAGACCTAACCGGAAAATAAGCCTTAGCTTTATTTTTATTTTTCAGGACACTTGTAATATAAGCCCCACCCCCAAAAATAAGCTGCAGTTAAGATTGTCAGCCAGATGGACACATTTAGTACATCCGTTGCAACACATGATGGACGCACTGAATTATAAAATAATATTAATATATAACTAAATATAAATATTATTGACATGATTTATTTTAATAAATGTAGATTGTTGTACATGAAAAAAACTAAAGACCTCACCTGAATAATAAGCCCTAATGCATCTTTTGGAGCAAAAATTAATATATGACCCGGTCTTATTTTTGGGGAAATATGGTAGTTGGTTTCTCATTGAAGCCTCAGCTTTTCAAGCTCAGCTGTTAAAAAAATATATGTGCCATTTTATGGTGGTACTGAATGTTTATTGCAGTGGTTGTTAAGAGAGAAGAATCACAAGAAGGTAGAAAGAGAATTCAAAACCTAGTCTGAGCTCTCTGGAAAAATAAAAAAAATGTATGAATAATACCGCCAAAGGAAAAAAAAATCCCATTAACTTTTTTCTTTTTTTAAAAGGCAATATCTAGCTTGGTTGCCCTGTTCTAAATGTGGCAGATCATTTCAAGGTTGCATCATCATCATCACGTCAGTATCTTGCATTTTCCTAGAGGCTCTAATTCTTCACAGAGCTAGGGCAGTCAGCAGGGAATAGTTAAAAAAAAATCAAGATGGCAGCTGAAATGGTAACAGAATAACAGAGCTGGAAGGGACCTTGGAGGTCTTCTAGTCTGACCCCCCTGACCAAGCAGGAGACCTTATACAACTCTGGACAAATGGCTGTTTAATCTCTTCTTAAAAACTTCCAGTGTTGGAACATTTGTAACTTCTAGTGGCAAGCTGTTCCACTGACTGATTGTTCTCACTGTCAGGAAATTTCTCCTTAGTTCTAGGTTGCTTCTCTCCTTGGTTAGTTTCCATCCATTGTTTCTTCTCCTGCCTTCAAGTGCTTTGGAGAATAGGTTGACCCCCCTCTTCTTTGTAGCAGCCCCTCAAGTACTGAAAGACTGCTATCATATCATGTCACACACTCACACTCACTCACTCACTCACTCACTCACTCACAAACACCGATCCTTCTCCTCATTAAACTAGGCCAGGGGTGGAGAACCTTGGCTCTTTTATGACTTTTGGACTTCAACTCCCAGAATTCCTGAGCCAGCTATGCTGAGGGGAAAGGGAGAGGTTTCCATACTGAGCCATGCTGGCTCAGGAATTCTGGGAGTTGAAGTCCACAAGTCATAAAAGGGCCAAGGTTCCCCACCCCTGAACTAGGCATATCCAGTTTAATTCACTTTAATTTGATTTAAAAATAAGGATATTATTTTACAAAGAGCTCAAGGTGGCAAAGTTATCCAGCACACCTTCCTCCTCCTATCTTCCCCAAAACAACAACCCTGTGAGGGGAGTTGGTCTGAGAGGGACCGGCCCAAGGTTACGCAGCTAGTTTCCACCTTGAGTTATTAATAAAATAAATAAATAACAAGAATAAGTCCTGGTTTATTGAACTCTGTTTGATAGGCTAAACCACAATTATCCAGATTTCTCATAAGACGCTAAGCCAGGGGTAGGCAACTTTGGCTCTTTTATGACTCGTGGACTTCAACTCCCAGAATACCTGAGCCAGCCGCGCTGAGGAGAAATTGAGAGGTTTCCAAGCTGAGCCAGGCTGGCTCAGGAATTCTGGGAATTGAAGTCCACAAGTCAAAAAAGAGCCAAGGTTGCCTACCCCTGGGCTAAGCCAAAAGCAGAATAAACCATGTGTAGCAGTTTATATTCTCAACACAGTCCTATCTCATTTCTGGCTCAATCTCACAAGACTAAGCCAAGATCAAACCAGCGTCCTGTCTTCCACCCACACAACCGCACTGGAGCAATTTCTGCCAGCTGACACGCAAATTAACACATTCCTTCATAGGTGTCTCACTCCCAAAGGAGATATCGAAGAGAAAACATGCTACTGGTAGTCCCGCACTTAACACCACAATTGGGACCAGA
This sequence comes from Vipera berus, assembly GCF_964194415.1. Classification (NCBI taxonomy): domain Eukaryota; kingdom Metazoa; phylum Chordata; class Lepidosauria; order Squamata; family Viperidae; genus Vipera; species Vipera berus. The sequence continues at coordinate 357,180,943 of NC_138202.1, forward strand.
AGCAAGATGGTTGTTAAGCGAATCACACCATTGTTAAGCGAATCCAGCTTCCCCCATTAACTTTGCTTGTCAGAAGCTGGCTGGGAGTGATGCAAATGGTGATCACATAAACCCAGGATACTGCCACCGTCGTCAATACAATGGTGATCACATGATGGCGGGGGCGGGGATGTTGCGACGCTTGTAAGTGTGAGCATAAGTGGTCACTTTTTTTAGTGATGTAGTAACTGAACAGTTGCAAAAGGAATGGGTGCAAGTCTAGGATTACCAGTTCATGGACAGACATGTAATAACAACAAGAAGTAGTTCAGAATTCAAACAGACAAGCACCTGCAACATAACACCCCAGACTTAACAACTGTCTGGAGAGTGGACGTGGCAGTGCCTGGAGACAGCAGAACAGACGAGGAAGAACTGGAGAAGATAACAAAATACAAAGACCTACAAATAGAAATAGAAAGACTGTGGCAAAGGCAAGCAAGGGTGGCACCAATAGTAATAGGCGCCTTGGGTGCAACCCCAAAACAACTGGAGCACCACTTGGACACCATCATCGGCATTGACAAATTCGCCATGAGTCAATTGCAAAAGGCGGCCTTACTAGGAACTGCTTCCATCCTGCGACGAGATCCGTAATACCATCAAACATCCACATCTGCCTATCCCTTGGTAAGGACTTGATAGGTAGACAAAAATGCCAAATCCAGTCTGAACATCTGGGTGACTGTGCGATGATTAATAATAATAATAATAATAATAATAATTTTATTTATTTATTTATTTATTTATTTATTTATTTATTTTAATTCCATTTATATCCCGCCCTTATTTTAATTCCATTTATATCCCGCCCTTATATTATAATAATAATAATAATAATAATAATAATAATAATAATAATAATGATGATGATGATGATGATGATGATGATGGAGGAAAGGACCTTGGAGGTCATCTAGTCCAACCCCCTGCTCAGGCAGGAAACCCTATATTATACCATTTCAGACAAATGGCTGCCTAGTCCCAATTCACCCGTCTAAAGCGAAAAATACAGCAGCCTGTGAACTTCAGCACAGCCTCAGGGATGTTCAGGAAAAAAGATAAAAACCTACCTCAGTTATTGCAAACTGCTATGTCTTACAGGAAAAGCCTGATAGAAATCGCGGAGGAGGCGGCGGCGGCAGGGGGGGGCATTTTTTAGCATGTCTTGCCCTCTGTGATGACCTGGTTTAAGAATGTAAGCATAGCTTGGCTAGATCCAACCTTCACAGGAAGGGATCTTAGAGGTCATCTAGTCCAACCCCCTGCTCAAGGAGGAGACACTATATATACCATTCCAGAGAAATGGCTGTCCAGTCTGTTCTTAAAAACCTCCAGTGATGGAGCATCGACAAAAAAATAAAAACACAGGTCGATTTATATCCCACCTTTTTATTTTTACAAATAACTCAAGGGGCACGCTGGCTGAGGAATTCTGGGAGTTGAAGTCCAGAAGTCACAAAAGGGCCCAGTTTGAAGACCCCCTGGACAACGTCATCTAACTATCCTGGTTAAAGGCTGCTGGTTTCCTTTATTGAGGATAACCTCACTTCTGAAGCCGGTTGGCTGCATGGAGCAGCCAACGTGTAATCCGTTCTGAATGCTCTTTTGGCTAAAAGCAGAGATCCTTAGAACTTGGCAAATGGATCTTATGCAACACAACAGATTCACCTCGCTAAACGCACCTTGCTTTTTTGCCTTGCTAAGTGAAACCAAGCTGATTTTGTTAAAAAAAACACACACGAAACAAAACAGACCTTGCTTTCTGCAGCATCACAGAAGCTAGCTAGACTGAAGAACAAAAAATTACCCAGAGAATCTTAATTTCAAATCCCATTTCTCCTAAATATGTTCGGAGGGGGGTTAGGGTGGGAAGATGGGTGGTTTTGAACTTGGGAGAGGACCACAGCAAGCCACAAAAAGAAACCCAGCTGGTCCTTGAGTTCCTGTGTAAGAGAATATGTGTAGCTCAAGGTTGAACTGTGGGGGTGCTCTCCGATGCTTTTCTTGCAAACATTTCATGACCCAACTAGGTAACATCATCAGTGCTAGAAGGGAGGGGGAGGAGGGGGAGGAGGAGGAGGAGGAGGACTGTTGGGTCCTTGGCGCTCTCTGAGCTGGGTGGTTTTCTTGCAGATGTTTCATGACCCAACTAGGTAACATCATCAGGGCTAGAAGGGAATGGGGTTTGTGGAGAGGAGGAGGACGACGACTGTGGGGTCCTTGGTGCTCTCTGAGCTTGTTTGTTTTCCTGCCGATGTTTCATGACCCAACTAGGTAACATCATGACAGCTAGAAGTGACTGGGATTTTTGGGGGAGGAGGAGGAGGAGGACTGTGGGTTCCTTGGTGCTCTCTGAGCTGGGTGGTTTTCCTGCAGACGTTTCATGACCCAAATAGGTAACATCATCAGTGCTAGAAGGGGAGGAGGAGGAGGAAGAGGACTGTGGGGTCCTTGGTGCTCTCTGAGCTTAGTTGTTTTCTTGCAGATGTTTCATGACCCAACTAGGTTACCGCCTCAGTGCTAGAAGGGGGGAGGAGGAGGAGGAGGAGGAGGAGGAGGTCCTTGGTGCTCTCTGAGCTTGGCTGTTTTCTTGCAGATGTCTCATGACCCTATTAATTAATATCATAATTGCTAGAAGGGAGTGGGGTTTGTGTTTATAAATGTGGCTTGCCTTGTCAGTCTTCGGGGGAGTGGCCTTGGTGCTTCCTGGATTAGGCTGTCGTTTACTGATTTGGCAGTACTTTGATTGGGGGTATTGCTTACTGCTTGACTGTGGGCCTATTAATAATCTTGGTCTTAATCCCTGCTTATTAAGAACACTCCCACCTACATCGACAGGGCAAGGCACTCACATACAAAGAGAGAGCAAACTCCACACTGCCTTCCAGCACTGATGATGTTACCTAGTTGGGTCATGAAACGTCTGCAAGGAAACCACCCAGCTCAAAAAAGCACCAAGGAGCCCATCATCCAGAGTTCTCTCCTCCAGGCACAAATGATCCTACTTTGGACATATGATGCAAAGATCCAGCTGTCTTGGCAAACCCATAATGCTGAGCAGGGTGGGAGGAAAGAGGAAAGGACGGCCGGCAGAAAGGGGAAGGACTCAGTTACAGCGATGATGGGGGCACCGTTGGAAGATCTGAAGGAATCTTCAGATTCCTTCCGAGCTTTTGGATTCGTGCTGGACCCCATCTTCAAGGAAATGTTCTTCTTCTCTAGCTGGAGAGGAGTTCCCTGAGGACAAATCCGAGCACGAATCCAAAAACTTAGAAGACTAAACTCTTGTTCCAGTGACCGGCCCAGATTGGATCCTGCAACACTATACCGGGACACGTAGATTCACCTTCATTCGTCAGGTTGAGAAACTTCCTGACAGTTAGAACAATTAACCAGTGGAACAACCTGCCTCCAGAAGCGGTGAATGCTCCAACACTGGAAGTTTTTAAGAAGAGACTGGACGGCCATTTGTCTGAAATGGTGGTTGAGCAGGGGGTTGGACTAGATGGCCTCCAAGGTCCCTTCCAATTTTATTATTATTATCCCAGAGAAGGTTACTTAGAGTCAACTACGAGGCTACACAACCAGTCAAAAGCATGACCTACATTTCCATCGCTCTGCCAAGTGGCAATTAGATTGTAGCAGTCTACTTCACAGCGAGTCGCAAGAGACCGACTACACAGTAAAGTGAATTGAACTGTATTGTTCAGGACACACAAGTGGATTGCTTCTCTATTAAAAAAAAATGTTCTCATCCAGGAAAACAATGGAGCACCCAAGGTCTCAACTCATTCCTGCAAGCTTAGTTTTCTGCTTGCAGGGAAGAGGCCCACAACAGCTGTGGTTTTTCACGGGCCTTGCAATATACCTCCTCCTTGGCCCATCTTAATTTATGTCATGTCTTTATTTTTTAATAAACAGCGCAAGATGGTGAACACAACACACCTTTCTCTCCTCCTATTCTCCCCAGAACAACAACACTGTGAGGTGGGTTGGGGAGGGAGGGAGAGAAGGAAGGAAGGAAAGAAAGAATTGGGTCAAAGTTACCCAGTCTGCTTTCATGCAGAAGTGGGAACTAGAACTCACCATCTCCTGGTGATTAGTCCAAAGTCACTCACAGCCAGCTTTCCTTCCTAAGGCAGAACTAGAACTCGCCGTCCAGTCATGATGGTGATCCAAGTCATTCAGCCAGTTTGCATGCCTAAATTGGGATTAGAACTCACCGTCTCCTGGTGATTGGTCCAAAGTCACCCAGCCAGCTGTCATGGTTAAGGCAGGACTAGAACTCACCGTCTCCTGGTTTCTAGACCAGCACCTTAACCAGCACGCTAAAGTGGCTCTTTGATGACATGACTGAATCTGGATTTTTAGGTGCAATGCATTTTATGAGCAACGTGCATAACAAACCAGGCTCAGCTTTGATCAAATCATCATGGCCACCAACACACACACACACAAACCTCGCTCCATTTCATTTTGGATCTTTTCTTGGGTGGGTATCTCAGTTTCAGGATCTTATGGGACTGGCAAACAGAACGAGAGACCCACTCGGATTAACCTCACAAACCCAGTTGTTACTTTCAGGTTTCTACTTTCCTCCTTTCTCTCTTAGAGAGCCCTAAATCGTAGTTTACCAACCACAGTGCCAAAGGAGAAAAATCAAACAAACCACCTTTTCTCCACCAAGACACACAATCAATCAGGACATCCACATGGTGAGAAGGGCATCAAACGGTTGTGCACACGATACAACTCTGCAGCGAAGGGATAGGTTATGGGTCCCCTCTCTTAAGGGGTCTAACCTAGATCACTTGTTTCCCAATCTTGGCCACTTGAAGAAGTATGGACTTCAGCTCCCAGAATTCCCCAGCCAGCCAGGAATTCTGGGAGTTGAAGTCCAAAGAGCTGCCAAGGTTGGGAAACATTGCTTTAGACTAGGGCAGGGGTAGGCAACCTCGGCTCTTTTATGACTCATGGACTTCAACTCCCATAGCTGACTCAGGAATTCTGGGAGTTGAAGTCCATGAGTCATAAAAGAGCCGAGGTTGCCTACCCCTGGACTAGGGAGAGCCAATCCTGGCTTAAGACTTGTGGACTTCAGCTCCCAGAATTCCCTAGGAGTTGATGTCCACACTTCTTTGAAATGGAATGAAAAAGAGGAGCTGGAGGGGAACTTGGAGAATGCCGGCTGGTGGCCCCCAGGGGGAGGGCCTTCTCTGTGGGCGCCCCGGCTTTGTGGAATCAACTGCCGGTGGAGCTCCGGATGGCACCGGATCTCCGCTCCTTCCGGCGCGGCCTAAAGACCCACCTGTTTGAACAAGTTGGCCTGGCCTGATGGGGAGTTAATTTGGGTTTTAAATATTTGTATATTTTATTGTTTTATCTTGGGCATTAATTTAATTCTATTTTAACTTTTGTAGTTTTGTATTTTTATCATATGCCCTGTTCACCGCCCTGAGTCCCTCGGGAGAAGGGCGGTATAAAAATTTAATAAAACTGAAACTGAAACTGAAACTGGAGGTCTTCTAGTCCAACCCCCTGCTTAAGCAAGAGACCCTATAGCACAGGGGTCTTCAAACTTGGCTCTTTTATGACTCTGAAGACCCCTGCTATAGCATTTTGAACAAACAGCTGTCCAGTCTGTTCTTAAAAACCTCCAGTGAAGAAGCACCTACAGCTTCTGAAGACAAGCAGTTCCACTGGTTAAATGAAACTGAAGTTTCTCTTCGATTCCAGGTTGCTTCTCTCCTTGATCAGTTTCCATCCACTGTTTCTTGTCCTGCCCTCTGGGTGCTTTGGAAAATAAGTTGTTCCCCCCCACCTTTCGTTGTGGCAGCCCCTCAAATAATGGAATACTGCTGTCATGTCACCCCCAACTCCTCCTTTTCTCTAGATTGGCCGTACCCAATTCCTGCAGCCGTTCTTCGTATGTTTTTTCTCTCCAGGCCTCTTAATCATCTTAGTTGCTCTTCTCTGCACTTTTTTTTCCCCAAAGTCTCGATGTCTTTTTTTTTTTTTTGCAGAGACTTCTCCAAGTTGCCAAATTTCGGAAATGCTTACCCTCGGAGACCGAGAAGGGCCTTCTCCGTGGTTGCTCCCTCGCTATGGAACATCACCCCCGCAAAGAAAGGATTGTTCCCCCCCCCTCACCTTGCCACTCAAGCAGACCTGGGAGACCCCAGTGTGATTTGTCAAATGGTTGTTGCCACGAGGTGGGCTTACGGAGTTTTGTATCTGGGGTTTTATTTCTGTAAAAGATGCCTGCAATCCCCGTTAAGCGCTGCCGTATAGATTCTATTAACAGTAAACTATTGACTAGCGTCATAAGGTCTAAAATGAGATTATCAGCCCTGATCCACCTTCATTGCTTAAAGTTAGTTGATTTTTATCTGTGGCTTAATTTGGAGGTGGGGGGGGGGTGTTTCTGCTGCTAATTTCAATTATATAACTAATTGTCCTGGGGCACTCTGCTGTTTTGGATCCTAAGCTGCCCAATGCAATAAAGACAGAAATGGAATCGACTCAAATCAATCTCTGAAATAAACTATATTCAGAATGCACGTTGTGTTATTCAGCCTCCCATCTCCCCACCCCCGTTTACTCTCCATTAGAGAGCTGGTCCTCGAGTTACGATCGCAACTGAGCCTAAAATTTGTGTCGCTAAGTGAAACACTTAAGTGAGTTTCTCTCCATTTTACGACCTTAAGTTAGTAACACGGCTGTTAAGTGAATCTGGCTTCCCCATTGACTTTTGCTTTGCTGACCACACGACCCCAGGACACAGCAACCGTCATAAACGTGAACCAGTTGCCGAGCAATCGGATTTTTGGTCACGTGACCATGGGGATGCGACAACGGTTGTGTGAAAAACGGTCAAAAAGTCACTTTTTTCCAGTGTTGCTGTAATTTTGAAGAGTCAGTAAACGAACTGTTGTAAGTCAAGGTCTACCTGGACTTATGTTCCAATATACTGACAGTGTTTCTCAACCTGGGCAATTTTAAGATGGGTGGACTTCAACTCCCAGAATGCCCCAGCCAGCATACTGGCTGAGGCATTCTGGGAGTTGAAGTCCACCCATCTTAAGGTATGTGGAGGTTAAGAAACATTGTCTTAAATCAGGGGTCTTCAAACTTGGCCCTTTAATGACTTGTAGACCAACTCCCAGAATTCCTCAGCCAGCATGCCTGGCTGAGGAATTCTGGGAGCTAAAGTCCACAAGTCATAAAAGGGCCAAGTTTGAAGACCCCTGTCTTAAATCCTTGGGAAGGTTAAAAACACTGTTCTAATACATGTCTCCTGGGATTTGTAAACCAGGACTGAATAGATTAACAGAGTTGGAAGGGACCTTGGAGGTCATCTAGTCCAACCCCCTGCTCAGGCAGGAAACCCTATACCAGGGGTAGGCAACCTCGGCTCTTTTATGACTCATGGGAGTTGAAGTCCATGAGTCATTAAAGAGCAGAGGTTGCCTACCCCTGCCCTATACCATTTCAGGCAAATGGCTGTCCAGTCTCATCTTAAAAACTTCCAACGTTGGAGCATTCACAACTTTTGGAGGCGAGTCGTTCCACTGATTAATTATTTTCTCAGGAAATCTCTCAGTTCTAGGTTGCTGATGGTTTAGCTTTGCATCAGTACTAAGCATGGCGGCCAGTTAACCTAGTGTAAGAAGCAAGTCGTTTATCGTGACTTTCTTAACTGATGCTGCAGAATAAACAGCAAATTTAGAAGAGATTAAGGTTGAACTGTGGGGTCCTTGGGGCTCTCTGAGCTGGGTTGCTTTCTTGCAGACGTTTCATTACCCAACTTGGTGACATCATCAGTGCTAGAAGGGAGGGGAGGGACGGCTCTCCCTTTATATACAAATGGCTTGCCCTGCCAGTGCAATTTACCACACTGAAGGAACTCCCAATTGAGACAAACAAGCTAAGAGTAAACAAGCTAATGAAGGAACTACCAAAGACACTCCCAGCAATGCTGACAGGGCAAGCTATGATAAATAAACAGAGCAATCCCCACTCCCTTCTAACACTGATGATGTTACCTAGCTGGGTCATGAAACGTCCGCAAGAAAACCACCAAGCTCAGAGAACCCTAAGGACCCCACAGTCTTCTTCCTCTTCTTCTTCCTCTTCTTCTCTTCCCCCTATTCTTCTTCTTCTTCCTCCTCACCCCCTTCCCTTCCAGCACTGATGATGTTACCTAGCTGGGTCATGAAACGTCCGCAAGAAAACAACCCAGCTCAGAGAGCACCAAGGACCCCACAGTCCTCCTCTTTCTCCACTCTTCAAACCACACTGCCCCCTTCTAGCATTGATGATGTTACCTAGTTGGTTAATGAAATGTCTGCAAGAACACAGCCAAGCTCAGAGAGCACCAAGGATCCCACAGTCCTCCTCCTCCTCTTCCTCCTTCTCCAGCCTTCAACCCCCACTCCCTTCTAGCACTGATGATGTTACCTAGTTGGGAAATGAAATGTCTGCAAGAAAATCACCAAGCTCAGAGAGCACCAAGGACCCCACAGTCCTCCTCCTCCTCCCTGCAAATCCCACACCCCCTTCTAGCACTGATGATGTTACCTAGTTGGGTCGTGAAACGTCTGCAAGAAAACAACCAAGCTCAGAGAGCCCTAAGGACCCCACAGTCTTCTTCCTCCTCTTCTTCTCTTCCCCCTATTCTTCTTCTTCTTCCTCCTCACCCCCTTCCCTTCCAGCACTGATGATGTTACCTAGCTGGGTCATGAAACGTCCGCAAGAAAACAACCCACCTCAGAGCGCCCTAAGGACCCTACAAACAGCCACCATGGTAAAAAAAAAACGGGCTGGCACCTTGGCTGAAGACACACCCATGCTCAGCGGTAGGGACACATTTCTTACAAGCCTGAACCGCGACGAAACACTTTACTATTCTAAAGGTGAACAGATTAACTTACCGCCGAGAAATTTGACAGCTCTGTGGAAGCGGGGTGGGTGGGGTTGGGAAGGAAAGGCCTATAATTAGGTGGGTAAGATTCCCAAACATTCTCAGGAGCAGAAGGGCAGAAATTCGTTAGTTGCCCCTATCCTTTTAGCCATTTGGACAGCTGGGAAAATCTCCCTCCCTCCTTTGCCGGCCACAATATGGAGATTTGATGGGATGTTATGTCTTCACAGCAGGAAGTGTGATGTTCCTTTGCAAGGGTGAGAGAGTTGTTTTATTGCTGTTTGTGGCAAGTGTAAGACAAGCAAGTAACTAATTCCTATTTTTAAGTGTGTGTGTGTGTGTGTGTGTGTGTGTGTGTGTGTGTGTTGGAGAGCAACCACTCGGATCTGGAGGAGGGATAAAGAAGCCAGGAACAGGCTTGGAAGCACTATGCACCTTGTCAGGGGTAGGCAACCTCGGCTCTTTTATGACTCGTGGACTTCAACTCCCAGAATTCCTGAGTCAGCTGTGCTGACTCAGGAATTCTGGGAGTTGAAGTCCACGAGTCATAAAAGAGCCAAGGTTGCCTACCCCTGCACTATGTAAACATCACTTCCTCAAATGCCTTAGAGTCTTATATCTGGTCTTTCCCCGGCAAAAAGCTGCCAGGCTGGGGAAGATTCCTGTAGTATAGCCAGAAAACAATAAAGTAGTAGCTAGTTTGAACTCTATGTATTTATATTGGGCTGTCTGTCGGCACCCTCTTCCAGCGCTTATAGCTATTCTTATAGCTTTTGGAATACTGCTCAGACTTAACATCTCTGAGGAAAATAGCCAGTTTTTAAACAGGATATGCAGGTATCGTATTTAACCACAATTGAGCCCAAAGTTTCTGTTACTAAGTGAGACAGTTGTTAAATGAGTTTTGCCCCATTTTAGAGCCTTTCTTGCCCCGGTTTTTAAGCGAATCACTGCAGTTGTTTAGTAACACGGTTATTAAGTGAATCTGGCTTCTCCATCGACTTCTTGTCAGGAGGTTGCAAAAAGGGATCACATGACTGACTGACTGACACAGACGACACTGCAACTGTCATAAATAAGTACATGCCAGTTGCCAAGCATCTAAATTTCAATCATGTGACCATGGGGATGCTGCAACAGTCATTAAGTGTGA
>NC_138202.1:357196060-357233560 GCF_964194415.1 Vipera berus
CTATTCTATTCTATTCTATTCTATTCTATTCTATTCTATTCTATTCTATTCTATTCTATTCTATTCTATTCTATTCTATTCTATTCTATTCTATTCTATTCTATTCTATTCCATTCCTTCATTATTCTATTCTATTCTATTCTATTCTGGGGGGGGGGCGGTTGGTGACAAAGGACAAAGCCTGGCTTTGGTTTGGGAAAGCCATTCAGACCTTTAGGGAACCTGTTGCGGGCGATTGATAAAAATAAAATTAAAAAACAGCCGGGGAGGAGGGGATGGCTGACACGGGGAATAGGAAGATTAGTTTCCAAGCCCCGATGGAGGAAAGTGACCCATGTTTGCATTATCTAGTTCAGGGGTAGGCAACCTTGGCTTTTTTATGACTGGTGGACTTCAACTCCCAGAATTCCTGAGCCAGCATGGCTCAGCATGGAAACCTCTCCCTTTCTCCTCAGCATGGCTGGCTCAGGAATTCTGGGAGTTGAAGTCCACGAGTCATAAAAGAGCCAAGGTTGCCTACCCCTGAACTAGTTGAATGTTTTGTTATTTTGTAGCAGCAAGATCTTCCGCTTATTTGCTTGAGATAGTGTTGCTCCATTTGGGCAACTGAAAGATGGGTGGACTTCCACTCCCAGAATTCCTCAGCCAGCCTGCTTTAAGTTTTCCACACTTATGACCATTGCATCACTCCCTGGTCACGTGAGTATGATTACGGAACATGTGGTTGGGGAATTCTGGGAGTGGAAGTCCACCCATCTTAAAGCAGGCTGGCTGGGGAATTCTGGGAGTGGAAGTCCACGAATCTTAAAGCATGCTGGCTGGGGAATTCTGCGAGTGGAAGTCCACCCCTCTTAAAGCATGGTGGCTTGGCAATTGGCTCATACATATGACGGTGGCAGCAACCCGGGGTCCTATGATCCTCTTCTGTGACTTTCTGACAAACCAAGTCAATGGGGAAGCCAGATTCACTTGATGACAGGATAAGCCTTGGTGGAGCAGTGGGCTAATGCCTCCTTAGGTAACACCAGCTGCCTGCAATTAGTGCAGGTTCGCATCCCACCAGGCTCAAGGTTGACTCAGCCTTCCATCCTTCCGAGGTAGGTAAAATGAGGACCCAGATTGTTGGGGGCAATTAAGCTGACTTTGTAATAATGCCGCTTGGGGTGGGGGTGAAAGCCCTAATAAGCAGGCATATACATAGAATGAAGGCTACTGCTAAGCTTGTAAGCCGCCCTGAGTCTTCGGAGAAGGGCGGGATATAAATGGAATTAAAATTAAAAAATAAAAATGACTGTATTACTAACTTATCAACCGTAGCGATTCGCTTAACAACTGTGGCAAGAAAATGGGGCAAAACGTGAACAGCTGTCTCGCTTAGCAACATATATTCTGGGTTTAATTGTGGTCATAAGTTGAGGTCTACCTGTGTTCATCCCAATGGCTCCCTGGTTGAGTTTGAGGATGGATGGGTGGTCTTGCCGGGACACGAAGTGACCCTTTCCAGTCCATGGCAGATGGCCAATGTTTAATCGTGACATTTCTGTTCTGACAACATCACATTTTCTTTGGTTCGTGACATTTTACATGCCATTGATAATACTCATCTCTGAAGCACAGAAACTTCCTTTTGCCTCCGGCCACATTAGCAGTTCGATCTCCTTTGGGTTTTTAACCCAGCCACATCAGCAGCACCAGAGAGCTGTGCGCAGATAGTCCTCGACTTATGACGGCAACTGAGCCCATCATTTCAATGGCTAAGAAAGGCCGTTGAGGTTTGCCCCATCTTGCGAGCTTTTTTTTTTTGCCACAGTTGTTAAACGAATCACTGGAACGTTTAAGTGAATCATGTGGTTATTAAGCAAATCTGCTTTCCCCCACTGTCAATCAATCAGGATAGAGCTGGAAGGGACCACGGAGGTTTTCTAGTCCAGCCCCGTTTGAGCAGGAGACCCTATACAATTTGATACAAGCAGCTGTCCGGTCTCTTGTTAAAAATCTCCAGTGATGAAGCACCCACAACGTCTGGTGGCAAGTTGTTCCACTGGTTAATTGTCCTCCCCGTTAGGAAGTTTGTCCTTAATTCCAGGTTGCTTCTCTGATTAGTTTCCATCCGTTGCTTCTTGTCCTGCCTTCAGGGGCTTTGGAAAACAGATTGACCCCCTCTTCTTTGTGGGAGCCCCTCAAATACTGGAATACCGTTATCATGTCCCCCTTGGTCCTCCTTTTCTCTAGACAAGCCATGCCCAAATCCTGCAGTCGTTCTTCATATGTTTTAGTCTCCAGGGCTTTAATCATCATAGTTGCTCTTCTTGGTACTTTTTCCAAAGTCTCAACATCTTTCTTGCAATACGGTGCCCAAAACTGGATGCAGGATTCCAGGTGTGGCGGTACTAAGGCTTTATAAAGCAGTACTAATACTTCACATGGTGTTGATTCAATGCCTCTGTTTATACAGCCTTCTGACTTTGCTTGTCAGAAGGCCACACATGATGATCATATGGCCCTACATCAGCACAGCCATCATATGTACATGCCAATAGATAATAATAATAATAATAATAATAATAATAATAATAATAATAATAATAATGTTAGAAGGGACCTTGGAGGTCATCTAGTCCAACCCCCTGCTCAGGCAGGAAACCCTATACCATTTCAGACAAATGGCTGTCCAGTCTCTTCTTAAAAACTTCCAGTGTTGGAGCATTCACCGCTTCTGGAGGCAGGTAGTTCTACTGGTTATTTGTTCTCATTGTCAGGAAGTTTCTCCTTAGTTCTAGGTTGCTTCTCTCCTGGATTAGTTTCCATCCGTTGCTTCTTGTCCTGCCTTCGGGCGCTTTGGGGAACAGCTTGACTCCCTCTTCTTTCTCCCTCTCTGAAACAATGGTCCAACAGGGGATGAGTTGTCTCGTATACTACTACGACTATGTTTCTCTGTTTGTAACCTTTGACTGGGCTAATTGGTGAACCCACAGGACAATGTTTGAACCACGGTACCTCAAGCTGGCTTAACTTACAGAAGGCATCCAAAATCCAGGATCCATAACTCCCGTGGAATTGAAATTTGGCGGTTTTTATAAAAACATTTCATGACGTCAAAATTGTCATCAGGCCTTTTTTGATATAATACAAGATCTCCTGTGGTCCGCTGCTGATTTTTGACTGTGTTACTTTTAAGAACATTTCTAGTGAAGACAGAACGTTAGAACAATTGAAGGAATTGAGGAATCTGACAAGGAAATAACAAAATTGGAAGGGACCTTGGAGGTCTTCTAGTCCAACCCCCTGCTCAAGCAGGCAACCCTATACCATTCCAGACAAATGGCTGCCCAGTCTCTTCTTGAAAACCTCCAGTGTTGGAGTACCCATAACTTCTGAAGGCAAACTGTTCCACTGGTTGATTGTTCTCACTGTCAGGAAATTTCTCCCTGGTCACTTAAGTATGATTATGGAACAGGTGGTTGAGGAATTCTGGGAGTGGAAGTCCACCCATCTTAAAGCATGCTAGCTGGGGAATTCTGGGAGTGAAAGTCACAGGTTGTCTAGTTAATATTATTTATAGTACTATTGGTTAAAGTAGTAGTTATCAAATTATTTTCCTGTAATAAAGATTTGGGACCTTTGAAGAATCTAAAATTTCATGAAGGGGGTCAATGAGCAGAAGACTCTGGGGACCCCTCATCTAGTCCAATCTACGAAGGTCAGTTGGTTGATTTGACACCAAACACTGGGCCATAAACTAGAGTTTACAAATCAAAGCAAGGCAAACTGATTATGCCTTTGGGGCGTCATGTGAACCAGGCCTTGTGTTGTTCTCAAGGTCTCCAACCATTCACCCACTCGCTCAACCTGCTTCCAACAGACTCGAGAAGAGAGCTTGTTAAGAAGAGGGGATGGGCTAAGAGCAACGAATATCACCTGGAAAGACCTGTCCATCCTTAGCCAGGAAAGTCTGCCTTTTGCAAAGATTGCTGAGTCAGGGGTAGAAGTGGAGGCAAGCAGCATAAGCTGAACTCTGAACTTCTAGGAGCTGAGCTGGAGAGTAGAATATACGTGACGGGAGCCAAGCTGAAAAGGAATTTCCTGCAGCCTTCAAAATCCTTGCACTGATGATGTTACCACGTCCGTTTTAATTTTATTGGGTTTTAGTTTAAATTTTGGGGACTTGATTTAATTAATTTTTAATGTGATTTTAATTTTTGTATGTTTGTTTTAACCCTCCCTGTAAACCACCCTGAGTCCTACGAGAATAGGGCGGTATATAAATTTAATAAAATAAATAAATAAATAAATAAATAAGCAAGCTCAGAGAGCACCAAGGATCTCACAGTCCTCCTCCTCTTCCCCCTCCTCCCTGCAAATCCCATTCCATTTTAGCATTGATGATGTTACCTAGTTGGGTAATGAAATGTCTGCAAGAAAACAACCCAGTTCAGAGACCAAGGACCCCACAGTCTTCTTCTTCTTCTTCTTCTTCTTCTTCTTCTTCTTCTTCTTCTTCTTCTTCTTCTTCTTCTTCTTCTTCTTCTTCTTCTTCTTCTTCTTCTTCCTTCCTTCCTCTTCCTCCCTGCAAATCCCACTCCATTCTAGCACTGATGATGTTACTTACTTGGGTAATGAAACATCTGCATTTCCCCTCAGTTCAACTCTGAGCTACAAATATTCTCTTTATCTATGCCATCTTGACTTTCTACATCAAAGGAGAAATATAAATCAGATGAGGCAAATTATTAGATTTCAACTTTCAGTGTTAGTAACCTAACCAAGAAATTAAAAGACGCTTGCTCCTGGGGAGGAAAGCCATGGCAAATCTAGACAGCACACTAAAAAGCAGAGACATCATCACCCTGCCAACAAAAGTGCGTGTAGTCAAGGCTATGGTCTTCCCAGTTGCAATGTATGGCTGCGAAAGTTGGACCATAAGAAAGGCTGAGCGCCAAAGAATGGAGGCCTTTGAACTATGGTGCTGGAGAAGACTCCTGCGAGTCCCTTGGACTGCGAGGCGATCAAACTGGTCAGTCCTAGAGGAGATCAACCCTGACTGCTCTTTAGAAGGCCAGATCCTGAAGCTAAAACTCAAATACTTTGGCCACCTAATGAGAAGGAAGGACTCACTGGAGAAGAGCCTAATGCTGGGAAATGTTGAGGGCAAGAGAAGAAGGGGACGACAGAGGAGGAGGTGGCTGGATGGAGTCACTGAAGCAGTAGGCGTGAGCTTAAATGGACTCCAGAAGATGGTAGAGGACAGGAAGGCCTGAAGGAACGTTGTCCATAGGGCCACGATGGGTCGGACACGACTTCACAGCTAACAACAACATAACAACAACCTAACACATGAAGCACATTGAGAATAGAATAGAGCTGGAAGGGACCCTGGAGGT
Source organism: Vipera berus (assembly GCF_964194415.1). NCBI lineage: Eukaryota > Metazoa > Chordata > Lepidosauria > Squamata > Viperidae > Vipera > Vipera berus. Next base: position 357,201,442 of record NC_138202.1, read on the forward strand.
CTTCTAGTCCAGCCCCTTGCTCAAGCAGGAGAACCTATATCATCTCAGACAAGCCTCTTCTTAAGCTCCAGTGATGGAGGTTCACAATTTCTGGAGGCAACCTGTCCCACTGGTTAATTGTCCTCACTGTCAGGAAGTTTCTCCTTAATTCCAGGTTGTTTCTCTCCTTGATCAATTTCACACCATTGTTTCTTGTCCTTCCCTCTGGTACTTTGGTGAATAATGTGACCCCCTTTTCTTTATGGCAGCCCCTCAGATATTGGAAGACTGCTATCATGTCTCCCCTATTTCTTCTTTTTTAAAAAACTAGCCAAACCCAAGTCCCGCAGCCTTTCTTTGTATGTTTTAGTCTCCAGGCCTTTGATCATCTTAGTTGCTCTTCTCTGGATTTTCTCCCAAACTCTCAACATCTTTTTTGTGATATGGTGACCAAAATTGGCTGCAGTATTCCAGGTGTGGTCTTACTAGGGCTTTGTAAAGCGGTACTAGTACTTTGCAAGATCTTGATTCTATGCCTCTGTTTATACAACCCAGGATTGTATTAGCTTTTTTGGCTGCTGCTGCTCACTGCAGGCTCATGGTTAAGTGATCGTCCACTAGGACTCCAAAGTCCCTCTCACAGTTACTGTTTTTAAGCCAGGTCTTGAAAAATCTGTACTTATATACTTGATTTTTCCTGCCTAAATATAAGACTTTGCTTTTCTCCACATTGAAACTCATTTGGTTGGATAAGTCCCATTGTTCAAGTTTGTCTAGATCTTTTTGGATCCTGAGTTTGTCTCCTGGGGTGTTGGCTACTCCTGTCAATTTGGTGTCATCTGCAAATTTGATGAGTTCCCCTTCAATTTCCTCGTTTAAATTACTGATGAAGATGTTGAAGAGTACTGGGCCTAAGACAGAACCTTGTGGTACCCCACTGCTTACTTCTCTCCATGTGGATGTAGTGCCGTTGAGGACTACTCACCGAGTAGGATTTGCCAGCCGGCTACAGACCCATCTGGTGGTGATGTTGTCTATTCCACCTTTTTCTAGCATACCAAGGAGTAAGTTGTGGTCTACTTTATCAAATGCCTCACTGAAATCTTAAGTATACTACATCCACAGCATTTCGCTGGTCTACTAGTTTAGTCACTTTATTGAAGAATGAAATAAGATTGGTTTGGTATGATCTGTTTTTAACAAACCCATGCAGGCTACTAGTTACGACTTTGTTTGCTTCTAGTTGTTCGCAGATCGATTCTCAAACCGTTTCCCCCCTTTCTTGAAGATGGGAACCACATCAGGCCTTTTCCAATCCTCAGATCCTTTCCTGTGCTCCAGGATTTGTGAAAGATGTGGTGCAACGGTTCTGAGATAACATCTGCCAGCTCTTTCAGAACTCTGGGATGTAATCTGTCGGGTCCCGGTGATTTATACGCCGGATAGGTATTCTCTTACCATTTTCTTGCTTATTTTAATTTTTGTTTCTAGTTTGTCTTTTGCAGTCTTTTTTTTGTTTTTGCTATGTTGGGCTGTAGTTTCTTTTCGTGTGAAGACTAATGCAAGGTATGAGTTAAGCAGGTCTGTTTTCTCCCTGTTGTCTATTATTTCCCTGCCATCTTCTCTCTTTAGTGGACCTACAGTTTCCTTGGCTTATCACAAGAAATGGAAGGAATCCGAGAGGTCATCTAGCCAGACCCCTCCTCTGTGCAGGATCTGCTAGAGCCGTGGTGGCGAACCTTTGGCACAGGTGCCACAGGTGGCACGCAGAGCCCTCTCTGTTGGCACGTCCACCGTCGCCCCAGTCTTAGGCCTTCAGCCTGGTTTTATAAAACCTTTTCGCTTTAGGCCTCCGCCGACGTGTGCAAAAAACAAAAAAAGGTTCAATCAATCAATTTCAACTTCTCACGGGGAAAAAAAAAGATCTGGCAAAGTTGGAATTAATTGATTGAGCTTTTTAGTCCCACCCAGTCTGCCGTTACCACTGCAGCCACGCCCACCCAATGGGCCACACCCACCCAATGGGCCACGCCCACCCGGCACCCCACGATACATAAGTGGGTTTTGGGTTGCAGTTTGGGCACTTGGTCTCTAAAAGGTTTGCCATCATTGTGCTAGAGCAATTTTTCAAACTTGGCAACTTTGAGATGTGTGGACCAACTCCCAGAATTCCCCAACTAGCATGCTTTAAGATGGGCAGACATGCATTACCTTGCCAGCGGGGAAATTCCGGAAAAGTTGAATTCTATATTTTAATTTTTTTTATTATTATTTTAATCCCATTTATATCCCGCCCTTCTCCGAAGACTCAGGGCGGCTTACAATCTAAGCACAAATCAAAAATGTGCTTAGCAATAGCCTTCATTCTATGTATATGCCTGCTTATTAGGGCTTTCGCCCCCCCCAAGCGGCATTATTACAAAGTCAGCTTATTGCCCCCAACAATCTGGGTCCTCATTTTACCTACCTGGGAAGGATGGAAGGCTGAGTCAACCTTGAGCCTGGTGGGATGCGAACCTGCACTAATTGCAGGCAGCTGGTGTTACTTAAGGAGGCATTAGCCCACTTCTCCACCAAGGCTCTTGCCAAATTGCCAAGACTGGAAAAAAGAATTGATGTAAACCAACATGGGTCCGTGTCCAGATGTACTGGACAGATAAGAATTGAAATTTAGCACATCTGGAAGTCACCAGGGTGCAGAAACCCAAGGATTGTGCCAGAACGAGTCTTGCAAGCACAGAGATGCAAAAAAAAAGAGCAAGATCTCTGTAGTCTGAGCGTTCTCCTATGTTACCATATAAACCCTCTGACATTTGCCGGAGGGAAAACAGCTTTGTGGTTTGTATTAAGATACAATCTGGTTTTGAAAAAAAACCACACCAGCCATTCTCCTCGGAGGAGCGGAGAGGTAAAATGCTGACTTTGAAGCGAAGAGCTTCTGAAGCAGATAATTGCAGTGGAAAGAAAAACAGAAAGTTCCATAATTGAAGGCAACAAGGCAGGCAGGAATGCTTCACCAGGTAAATGTCCTTGCAAAGCCTGACCATTCTCGTCCTTTTTAGAATTTTAGAATTTTTGGAAGCACCAAGACATCCGTTTCTGTCCTGAAAACTGTAGCCTTGAGATGGTTGTTTACCTCTAAAGCTCATTTAAGTTTGGGCCCTTCCGTTTCCAAGTCAAAAGCGGCTGAGGCGTGCTTCACTGACAGACAACCTTGAGCTGGGCACAGAAATATCACGGTCAGGAAGCAAAAACTTTTTTTTAAAAAAACAACCAGCTTGTGGCTAGCGATTTTTCACCTCCGGTCCACCCGAGTTTACCCACTGAATTTGACGAGGAGATCAACGTTTGCTAACTTGCCTGTTCACCACAAGGAGAAATATAGCGTGTGTGGCTTGAAAAAAGAGAATCGCTCTGTTTAATTTTATTTACGCCTTTGGTGGACCGCTCAATTGCTGAAAGTCAAGACTGTAAATGTCTCCAAATTGCGCAGAACCCAGAATAAAAGGTTTTGTTTGGGTTACTTTTTTAGGCCCCAGAATAGAATCGTGGAGAAACAGAATGAATAGGGATTGAGATCATGTATTGGGGGCTGAACGTCCAAGGTTGTCAGTGAAGCGATGCAAGAATATGAATATTGTGTTGTACTCAGGGTTTTTCCAAACTGTGAAAGCTTGATAGGATTCAGGATAGCAGAGCTGGAAGGGACCTTGGAGGTCATCTGGTCCAACCCCCTGCTCAGGCAGGAAACCCTATACCATTTCAGACAAATGGCTGTCCAATCTCTTCTTAAAAACTTCCAGCGTTGGAGCATTCACAGCTTCTGGAAGTTGTGGAGGCAAGCCATTCCACTGGTTAATTGTTCTCACTCTCAGGAAATTTCTCCTTAGTTCTAGGTTGCTTCTCTCTTTGGTCAGTTTCCATCCGTTGCTTCTTGTCCTGCCTTCAGGTGGCTTTGGAGAATAGCTTGACTCCCTCTTCTTTGGGGCAGCCCCTGAGATATTGCAAGACTGTTATCATGTCCCCCCTCGTCCTCCTGTTCATGACGTATTCCATGAAGATTAAGGGCAACTAAACAAATGTATATGTTAGGGTACTGTCCATAGGGAAGAACTAAAGAGCCTCTTGTTGCGGGTGAAGAAGGAGAGTGCAAAAGTTGGATTGAAACTTAACATTAAGAAAACCAAGATCCTGGCATCCGGCCCTCTCAATTCCTGGCAAATAGATGGAGAAGAAATGGAGGTAGTGACAGATTTTATTTTCCTGGGCTCCAAGATCACCGCAGATGGGGACTGTAGCCAAGAAATTAAAAGACACTTGCTCCTGGGGAGGAAAGCCATGGCAAATCGAGACAGCACACTAAAAAGCAGAGACGTCTCCCTGCCAACAAAAGTGCATATAGTCAAGGCTATGGTCTTCTCAGTTGCAATGTATGCAGTGAAAGTTGGACCGTAAGAAAGGCTGAGCGCCAAAGAATTGAGGCCTTTGAACTCTGGTGCTGGAGAAGACTCCTGCGAATCCCTTGGACTGCAAGGCAATCAAACCGGTCGGTCCTAGAGGAGATCAACCCTGACTGCTCTTCAGAAGGCCAGAAGTTGAAGTTGAAACTCAAATCCTTTGGCCACCTAAGGAGAAGGAAGGACTCACTGGAGAAGAGCCTCATGCTGGGAAAGGTTGAGGGCAAGAGAAGAAGGAGACGACAGAGAACGAGGTGGCTGGATGGAGTCACTGAAGCAGGAGGCGTGAGCTTAAATGGACTCCAGAAGATGGTAGAGGACAGGAAGGCCTGGAGGAACATTGTCCATGGGGGTTGCGATGGGTCGGACACGACTTCGTAGCTAACAACAACAAAAAATGTTAGGGACAGCCATAGCAATTTTTCTAAGGCACTCTGGAATAATGTTTCTCAAACGTATGAACTTTTAAGGTGTATGGACTTCAACTCCCAGAATTCCCTATAATCATGCTGGCTAGGAAGTTGCCAAGCTTGAGAAACAGTGATTTATGTTCTTCTGGGTTAATTGTGCAACTGTGAAGCAAAAGTAATTCTTCTCAGAACTGGTTTCTTAGGCATTTACTTTCGACTGTTTCTCAGAAGTTTGTTTTTTAAATGTCAAAGATTGGAGATAAAAATTATACCCATGCACTCCCTAAGCAGGTTTCTTTAACCATCTTTTACTGCGTCCCAGTTGGATGAATTCGGACCACAATGGCTAATTTTACAGAACCTGTGAAGACGGAAACTAATCAAGGAGAGAAGCAACCTAGAACTAAAGATAAACTTCCTGATGGTTAGAAGAATTAACCAGAGGAACAGCCTGCCTCCAGAAGTGGTGAACTCTCTGACACTGGACTCAGCCTTCCATCCTTCCGAGGTAGGTAAAATGAGGACCCAGATTGTTGGGGGCAATAAGCTGACTTTGTAATAATGCCGCTTGGGGTGTGTGTGAAAGCCCTAATAAGCAGGCATATACATAGAATGAAGGCTACTGCTAAGCTTGTAAGCCGCCCTGAGTCTTCGGAGAAGGGCGGGATATAAATGGAATTAAAATAAAATAAATAAATAATAAGCAGGCATATACATAGAATGAAGGCTACTGCTAAGCTTGTAAGCCGCCCTGAGTCTTTGGAGAAGGGCAGGATATAAATGGAATTTAAAAAAATTAAATAAAAAAAAGAAGAGATTGGACAGCCATGAAATGGTATAGGGTTTCCTGCCTGAGCAGGGGGGTGGACTAGATGACCTCCAAGTCCCTTCCAACTTTATTAAGATGTGGTCACCAACGAACCCACAGCGACAAACTGGCAGGACTTTTGCCTCAGAGCACAGCCACAACAACGAAGCTGTTCAGTTTTGAAGAGATGCAGTTTTCTTGGAAACTGAAGGGAAAAAAATATGCATTTTTATTTTAGACAGTCCTAAATCATTCACCGAAACTAAGAAATGAGCGATTCTCAAATTAATTCTAATGCACGGAGATGGAATTGAACGGGGGAAACCTTTAGGCTGTTCTGCCCCCTGGTGGCCAAAGGAAGCACTGCGGCTTCTACAAAATGTGGAAGGCGGCAACTATTTTATTATTTGATAAGATATCCCACCTTTTTGTTTTAAGGTTTTGCGGTGGCATTCATCATAATTTATCTCTCTCTTCCCTTTTCTCTGTAACAGGAGCTATTCTGGGTGGGCCAGGCCAGGCCAAGAAAGAGGGCTAAAGCCCAAATGGAGAGATTTCTGGGGCTGAAAGCAAACATAAATCGGATCTCCTGATCCCATTAAGAATCCTAATTGAACATGAAATCACTATTTTTACTGGTAGTCCTTGACCTACAGCAACTGAGACCAGCAACACTGACTGGGGGATTCTGGGAGTTGAAGTCCACACCTCTCAGCCAAGGCTGAGAGTCACTGGTCTATTTTAAACAACTCCAGCAATTCCCACTACTAAGAAATTCTTCCCCTTCATGGATTACTGCCTTGTCGTGGCGAGGGGGCTTGCGTAATTCAATGAAGCTATGAGCTATGCCGTGAAGGGCCACCCAAGACGGACAGGTCATAGCAGAGAGTTCTGACAAAACGTGATCCACTGGAGAAGGAAATGGCAACCCACTCCAGTATCTTTGCCATGAAAACCCTATGGACAGTACCAAAAGGCAAAACGATATGACGCTGGAAGATGAGCCCCTCAGGTCGGAAGGCGTCCAATATGCTACTGGGGAAGAGCAGAGGGCTAGTACTAGTAGCGCCAGAAAGAATGAAGCGACTGGGCCAAAGCCGAAAGGACGCTCAGCTGTGGATGTGTCTGGTGGTGAAAGGAAAATCCGATGCTGTAAAGATTTTTTCTCCATAGGAACCTGGAATGTAAGATCCATGAATCAAGGAAAGCTGGACGTGGTCAAACAAGAGATGACAAGACTGAACATCGACATCTTAGGTATCAGCGAACTAAAATGGACAGGAATGGGTGAATTTAATTCAGATGACCATCAGGTGTACTACTGTGGGCAAGAATCCTTCAGAAGAAATGGAGTAGCCTTCATAGTCAATAAAAGAGTAGGAAAAGCAATACTGGGATACAATCCTCAAAATGACAGAATGATCTCAGTTCGAATCCAAGGCAAATCATTCAATATCACAGTAGTCCAAGTCTATGCCCCAACCACCAGTGCTGAAGAGGATGAAATTGACCGGTTCTATGAAGCACTACAGCACCTTATAGAACTAACACCAAAAAATGATGTTCTTATCATCATGGGGGATTGGAATGCTAAAGTAGGAAGCCAAAAGATAACTGGAATAACAGGCAAGTTTGGCCTTGGGAGTGCAAAATGAAGCAGGGCACAGGCTGATAGAATTTTGTCAAGAGAATACGATGGTCATAGCAAACACTCTTTTCCAACAACCCAAGAGACGGCTCTACACATGGACATCACCAGACGGTCAACACAGAAATCAGATTGACTATATGCTCTGTAGCCAAAGATGGAGAAGCTCTATACAGTCAGTAAAAACAAGACCAGGAGCTGACTGTGGCTCAGACCATGAGCTTCTCCTTGCAAAGTTTAGGCTTAAACTGAAGAAAGTAGGGAAAAGCACTAGGCCACTCAGGTATGAATTAAATCATATCCCTGTTGAATATACAGTAGAGGTGACAAATAGATTTAAGGAATTAGATCTGATAGACAAAGTGCCTGAAGAACTATGGACAGAGGTTCGCGACACTGTACAACAGGTAGCAACCAAAACCATCCCAAAGAAAAAGAAATGCAAGAAAGCAAAATGGCTGTCTGAGGAAGCTTTGCAAATAGCTGAAGAAAGGAGGGAAGCGAAAGGCAAGGGAGAAAAAGAAAGATACGCCCAATTAAATGCAGAATTCCAAAGAATAGCTAGAAGAGATAAGAATGCCTTCTTAAATGAACAATGCAAAGAAATAGAAGAAAACAATAGAATAGGGAGGACCAGAGATCTTTTCAAGAAAATTGGAGAGATGAAAGGAACGTTTCATGCAAAAATGGGCATGATAAAGGACCAAAATGGCAGGGACCTAACAGAGGCAGAAGAGATTAAGAAGAGGTGGCAAAATTACACAGAAGAACTATACAAGAATGAGCTTAACGTCCCTGATAATCACAATGAGGTGGTCACTGACCTCGAGCCAGACATCCTAGAATGTGAAGTGAAGTGGGCCTTAGAAAAGCTGAGCAACAACAAAGCTAGTGGAAGTGACAGTATTCCAGCTGAGCTATTCAAAATCTTAAAAGACAATGCAGTAAAAGTGCTACACTCAATTTGCCAGCAAATTTGGAAAACTCAACAGTGGCCGCAGGATTGGAAAAGATCAGTTTATATTCCAATTCCAAAGAAAGGCAGTGCCAAAGAATGTTCAAACTATCGCACCATTGCACTCATTTCTCATGCTAGTAAAGTCATGCTTAAAATCCTACAAGCTAGACTTCAGCAGTATGTGGATCGAGAACTACCAGAAGTACAGGCAGGATTTCGAAGAGGCAGAGGAACTAGAGATCAAATTGCCAACATACGCTGGATCATGGAGAAAGCTAGGGAGTTCCAGAAAAACATCTACTTCTGCTTCATTGACTATGCTAAAGCCTTTGATTGTGTGGATCATAACAAACTGTGGCAAGTTCTTAAAGAGATGGGAGTACCAGACCATCTTATTTGTCTCTTGAGAAACCTATATGCGGGTCAAGAAGCAACAGTGAGAACTGGACACGGAACCACTGATTGGTTCAAAATTGGGAAAGGAGTCCGGCAAGGCTGTATACTGTCGCCCTGCCTATTTAACTTATATGCAGAGCACATCATGAGAAAGGCAGGGCTAGATGAATCAAAAGTTGGAATTAAGATTGCCGGAAGAAATATTAACAACCTAAGATACGCAGATGATACCACTCTAATGGCAGAAAGTGAAGAAGAACTAAAGAGCCTCTTGTTGCAGGTGAAGAAGGAGAGTGCAAAACTTGGGTTGAAACTTAACATTAAGAAAACCAAGATCATGGCATCTGGCCCTCTCAATTCCTGGCAAATAGATGGATCATGTCCCCCCTCGTCCTCCTGTTCATGACGTATTCCATGAAGATTAAGGGCAACTAAACAAATGTATATGTTAGGGTACTGTCCATAGGGAAGAACTAAAGAGCCTCTTGTTGCGGGTGAAGAAGGAGAGTGCAAAAGTTGGATTGAAACTTAACATTAAGAAAACCAAGACCTGGCATCCGGCCCTCTCAATTCCTGGCAAATAGATGGAGAAGAAATGGAGGTAGTGACAGATTTTATTTTCCTGGGCTCCAAGATCACTGCAGATGGGGACTGAAGCCAAAAAATTAAAAGACGCTTGCTCCTGGGGAGGAAAGCCATGGCAAATCTAGACAGCACACTAAAAAGCAGAGACATCACCCTGTCAACAAAAGTGCGTATAGTCAAGGCTGTGGTCTTCCCAGTTGCAATGTATGGCAGTGAAAGTTGGACCATAAGAAAGGCTGAGCGCCAAAGAATTGAGGCCTTTACACTGTGGTGCTGGAGAAAACTCCTGCGAGTCCCTTGGACTGCAAGGCGATCAAACCCGTCAGTCCTAGAGGAGATCAATCCTGACTGCTCTTTAGAAGGCCAGATCCTGAAGCTAAAACTCAAGTACTTTGGCCACCTAATGAGAAGGAAGGACTCACTGGAGAAGAGCCTAATGCTGGGAAAGATCGAGGGCAATAGAAGAAGGGGACGACAGAGAATGAGGTGGCTGGATGGAGTCACTGAAGCAGTAGACGTGAGCTTAAATGGACTCCAGAAGATGGTGGAGGACAGGAAGGCCTGGAGGAATATTTATTTATTTATTTATTTTAATTCCATTTATATCCCGCCCTTCTCCGAAGACTCAGGGCGGCTTACAAGCTTAGCAGTAGCCTTCATTCTATGTATATGCCGGCTTATTAGGGCTTTCACACTCCCCCCCCAAGCGGCATTATTACAAAGTCAGCTTAATTGCCCCCAACAATCTGGGTCCTCATTTGTCCATAGGGTCGCGATGGGTCGGACACGACTTCGCAGCTAACAACAACAACAACAAGAAATTCTTCCCGATTACCAGCTGAAACCTACCTGGCATTTAAACCCTTTTTTTGGCCGTTACAGGTAGTCCTTGACTTTCAACAGTGGTCGTCAAACTGGGCCCTTTTATGACTCGTGGACTTCAACTCCCAGAATTCCTCAGCCAGGCACACGTGCCTGGCTGAGGAATTCTGGGAGCTGAAGTCCTCGAGTCATAAAGGGCCCAGTTTGAAGGCCCCTGCTCTAAGCTAACAGCAGAGAACCACATACCAACTCGAGGGATCTTCTTTGTTCCTAAATTGAATTTGTGTGTCATTTATCATCTTACCTTGTCCACGTGACTGAAGGTTCAATTCCCGTAACATTAAACCCGTTGCAGCAACTCCCAATAACAATAGCACTTAGACTTATATACCGCTTCATTGTGCTTTACAGCCCTCTTTAAGCAGTGCAACCAGCCTGCATTTAGGACACTGTGGGATCTCGTGGTCACCTGATCACCATTTGTGACCTTCTTTGCTGGCTTCCGGTAAGTGGTCAGTGGGGAAGCCAGCAGGAAATTAAAAAAAAGGGGGATCATGTGACTACAGGATGCTACAATTGTGCGGGATTTGACAAATAATGGCAACTGGAATATGGATGTTGTGTCTTATGATTGTGTCATTTAATGAGGAGAGTTCCTGGATCTTGGAGGTCATCTAGTCCAACCCCCTGCTCAGGCAGGAAACCCTATACCATTTCAGACAAATGGCTGTCCAATCTTTTCTTTAAAAACCCCAGTGTTGGGAGTATTCACCACTTCTGGAGGCAGGTTGTTCCACTGGATAATTGTTCTAGCTGTCAGGAAATTTCTCCTTAGTTCTAGGTTGCTTCTCTCCTTGATGACTTTCCATCTGTTGCTTCTTGTCCTGCCTTTAGGTGCTTTGGAGAATTGCCCTTCTTTGGGGCAGCCCGAGATACTGGAACACTGCTATCAGGTCACCGCTAGTCCTTCTCTTCATTAAACTAGACATACCCAATTCCAGTAACCGCTCCTTATATGTTTTAGCCTCCAGTCCCCTGATAATCTTTATTGCTCTTCTCTGCACTCTTTCTAGAGTCTCAACATCTTCTTTACATCGTGGTGACCCAAACTGGATGCAGTATTCCAAGTGTGGCCTTACCAAGGCATTGTAAACTGGTATTAGTACTTCACGTAATCTTCATTCTATCCCTGTTAATGCAGCCTAGCACTGTGTTGGCTTTTTTGGCAGCTGCAGCACACGGTCGGCTCATATTTAAGTGACTGTCCACTATATTGTATCTGTGCATTTGGTTTTTCTTGCCTAAATGTAGAACCTTACATTTTTCACCATTGAATTTCATTAGCGCCCAGTGTTCAAGTCTGTCCAGATCCTCCTGCATCTTAAGTCTGTCTTCTTGAGTGTTGGCTATTCCTGCCAACATTGGTAAAGATTACCTGTAGAGAAGAGGGACGCGGTGGCTCAGTGGGTTAGGACGCTGAGCTTGTCGATCAGAAGATCGGCAGTTTGGTGGGTCGAATCCCGAGTGCCGCATAACAGAGTGAGCGCCTGTTACTCATCCCAGCTTCTGCCAACCTAGCAGTTCGAAAGCACGTAAAAATGCAAGTAGAAAAATAGGGACCACTGCGGTGGGAAGGTAACAGCGTTCCGTGCGCCTTTGGCGTCTAGTCATGCCGGCCACATGACCACGGAGACGTCCTCGGACAAGCGCCGACTCTTCAGCTTTGAAACGGAGATGAGCACCGGCCCCTAGAGTCGAAAACGACTAGCACGCATGTGCGGGGGAACCTTTACCCTTACCTTACCTGTAGAGAACGAAGCATTATCTTGGGAAGCAGGATTTTATTTTCCCCTTTGAAGATCTCACACAGGTAGTCCTTGACTTACAACAGTTGGTTTAGTGACCGTTCGAAGTCACAATGGCACTGAAAACAATGACTTAGGGACCCTTTTTCACACGACGGTTGCAGCATCCCCCTGGTCACGTGATCAAAATTCAGACGCTTGGCAACCGACTCGTTATTATGACGGTCCCAGTGTTCTGGAGGCACGTGATCCCCTTTGATGACCTTCTGACAAGCAAAGTCAATGGGGAGGCCAGATTCACCTAATGACCGTGACTCGCTTAACAACTGCAGCGATTCGCTTAACAACTGTGGCAAGAAAGGTCGTAAAATGGGACAAAGCTCACTTAACGGCTGTCTTGTTTAGCAATAGAAAGTTTGGGCTCCCTTGTGGCCCTAAGTCGAGGACAGCCTAGAGTTAAGATTCTAAGGGGTGTTTAAAGTTCATGATCAGTGAGTGCAGAGTTTTAAAGAGCAACATAAAAATCAAAAAGGAATTTCAAAGTAGTGTTACAGTTCCATCAGGCAATCAAAACATGGAGAATAGGTAATTTTCTTTCTGTGCTGAGGTGACCCTTATCCTCCAGAAGCTGGACCCAAGGAGGTGCAATTGGGCTCCAGGTAGTCCTCGCTTAATGACTGGCCACATAAGGTCCATTCAGAGTTACAACACCCTGCCCCCCAAAATCTGTCCTCGAAGCTAGGACTGCCGGTCACATGGTTGCATTTTGGGCAGCAAGAGCACTTAAAACTTATGTACCGCTTCACAGAGCTTTACAGCCATCTCGAGTGGTTTACAGAGTCAGCCTATTTGCTCCCAACAATCTGGGTCCTCGTTTTACCAATATCTAAGGGGCTGTCCCAGAGAAGAAGAGATCAACCTGTTTTTCCAAAGGATCTGAAGGCAGGACAAGAAGCAATGGATGGAAGGCTGAGTCGATCTTGAGCTGGTGAGAATCGAACTGCTGGCAGTGGGCAAAGTTAGCCTGCAATACTGCATTTTAGCCACTGCGCCACTATAGGAGGGAGGGAAGGAAGGAATAGCACTTATATACCACTTCCCACTGCTTTGCAGCCCTCTCTAAGCGGTTTACAGTCAGCATTTTGCCCCCAACAATCTGGGTCCTCAATTTACCGACCTCGGAAGGACAGAAGGCTGAATCAACCTTGAGCTGGTGAGAATCAAACTCCTGGCAGTGGGCAAAGTTAGCCTGCAATACTGCATTTTAACCACTGCGCCACTATGGGAAGGAAGGAAGGAAGGAAGGAAGGAAGGAAGGAAGGAAGGAAGGAAGGAAGGAAGGAAGGAAGGAAGGAAGGAAGGAAGGAATAGCACTTATATACCGCTTCACAGTGCTTTACAGCCCTCTCAAAGCGGTTTACAGAGTCAGCATATTTGCCCCCAAAAACCTGGCTCCTCCTTTTACCGACCTCGGAAGGACGGAAGGATGAGTCAATCTTGAGCCGGTGAGAATCGAACTCCTGGCAGTTGGCAGAATTTGCCTGCAATATTGCATCCTAACCCCTGTGCCACCACGGCTCTTGGGTACTTGGCAACTGGCTCCCATTTATGTTTGCAGTGTCCTGTAGTCAAAATTTATGACTTTTTTTGGTCAGTTTCTGGCAAAACAACAACAACAACCCCAAACCCCACCCCACGTGGTTTGCTTAACAGCCCCATGATGTGCTTAGCACCATGCATAAAGCGTGGTGACTTGCTTTATGCCTTTTGTAAACCAATCATAAGTTTAATCAGGTCACATGGTGTCTCGCTTAATGATCACGACGACTTACTACCAAAATTTCAGGCTCACTTGCAGCAGAAATCAAGAATTTTTGACCTTGGGAGAATGTTTTTGAGCAGTGCATTTGAAGAAAAGCAATTAGATTCCGGCACATCTATGGTGAAAAGAGGTTTGTTTGTTCTTTTTTAATGCTCTAATCCCAAAACTGCTACACAGGTCGCAGTACAGATTAAGCCAAGCTTAGGAATTGCTACAGAGAAGCAGAGTACAAAAATCTACATTCCAGTTTCTAAAAAAAAACCCACCTTTTTTTTTTACCTTCCCAGGTTTTAAGGGCACGTTCATCCTGTACTGGAGGGCTCTGCTCCCCCCCAAATCTGCCTATCTTTTTTTTAAAAAAATGCCACTGGTTTTAAAAAAAACACAACAACAACTAAATTCCATTTTCTCCAGCTGACAGCCGGTGACCAAATGAGAGAGATCAAATAACTAGAGGACGTTTGGCAAAGCAGATATTTTCAACACTGGTGCCAAAGTTTTCTAGGACGGCATTCTTATTTAAGCAACTGTATCCTGCGGTAATACAAAGAGCAGATGTATTTCTAGACTCACGACAAACAATTCTAATTTTAAAAAAAACAACAAACTTGCTGAAAAGGTTTGATCTTGGAATTTCAACCTTGCCAAGACCTATTCACATTAAAAGGCAGGCCAACTTGAAAGCTAATTGGCCAACTATATATATTCTAATTTGTCGACAAAGGAAGGACACAAAAAACAGGTGCAGCTCTTAATACCTTTTTATCTCTTGCACCAATACCCAAATTTTCCCACTATTAAGCTTCTTTTCCATCCTGGCTCATGAGGATGGAATTTGTTTTAAAACACTTGACTGACGTATAGGGGTTATGGGGCAGCTATGGCCTTGTATAATAAATCAGCCAAACAATTATCCCTTACTCGCTGGTCAAACAGATGCAACTAATTGCAAAACTATTGCTACGTATTGGCTGCTTGAAGATGGGTGGACTTCAATTCCCAGAATCCCTCAGTCAGCATCCCGGAATTCTGGGAACTGAAGTCCGCCCATCTTGCAAGCGGCCACGGTTGAGAGACGCCATTCTAGATTTGAGATTACACACAGATGGAGAAAGTCTCTAAGTGCAAAGCTGTCCAGTCTTGGCAACCTTAAGACTTCAACTCCCAGAATCCCCAGGCTTCTGGACTTCAACTCCCAGAATCCCCAGGCTTTTGGACTACTCCCAGAATCCCCCAGCCAGCAATGCTGGCTGGGGAATTCTGGGAATTGAAGTCCAGAAGTCTTAAAGTTGCCAAGCTTGGACACACCTGGTCTAATACATTAGCACTTGGCAGATCCTGCCCTAACTCGCTAGCCACAGCTACTAATTCAACAACAAAAAAACAACAAAGCAGTAGTTGTTCTCAACAGGAAGCCACTCTGATATCCAGCGAGGACTTTGCTGGCCACGGGACCCCCTTATTTAGAGGGGGCATTTGTCTCAGGGGCTGTCAACTTACCAGCCATCCCTTTTCAACTCATGGAGGTGGCGAACAACACGCCTTTCTGCACCAAGGGCCTTGTTGGAAAGACTCTGGTGGACCCAGCTTGGTGGACAACCCCCCGAGAGATCGCGGTCCCGAGCTTTTCACGTGGCCGCGCAAAGGGATCCAGTGGGAGGAGATGACTACTAACCAAGCTATTTACAAAAGAGGAGAGACAGGTCAACCACGCCTCTGGACAATCTCTACAGTGCCATGACTTAAGAATGAGGTAACCGAAACCAGGCTGGGTTGGGTTGTATGGTGTGGCGGTGGGCGGATGTTGGCCGAAAAACTCAAATCGAAGGGTGGACCTCCGTGGGATTCGGTTTGGTCTCTTCCGATCTTCTTCTCCTCCTCCAAAGAAGCCAGAGCAGCTTTGCTTGGCCTTCAAGCCGGGTAGGTGTGGAGGAAGGCCTTCAGCTTGGTAGGGTAGTCGGTCATCACCCCGGTGGCCCCCAGGTCGAAGGCCCGCTTGTATTCGTGGTCTTCGTTGAGCACCCAGATGTAGACCTGAAGGAAAAAGCGGGGAGTGGTCTTACGTTTTCGCAGAAATTGCCGACCCCGATTTTCAATCTGCACTGCGATCCTGGGTGAAACCACTGCGAGTGGGAGCAACGGCTTCAGTTCGTGTTCATCGGCCGCTGCCCACTTATTCATTTCATTTTACTGGTACAGGCAAGTCCTTGAATTTAGGGGACCATTCAAGGTCACAGCGGCCCCGAAAAAGTGACTTATGATCGTTTCTCAGAGTTATGACCACTGCAGCAGCCCTACGGCCATGGAGAAGGACTAGGGCAGGGGTGTCAAACTGCCGGCCCGAAGGTCCGGATGCGTCATTGGTAAGCCATGCCCACCTCATTGCCAGCTCAGATATGTTGCGCGACGTCGCGAGCTTGACATTGTCTAGACTAGGGGGTGACAGGAGAGCAGTCCTCCAAAATTAAAGGGTTTGCCACAAAGAGGAGGGGGTCAACCTGTTCTCCAAAGCAAGGGGAGGGGAGGAGAGAGGCAGGGCAGGAGAGGAGAGGACGGGGAAGGGACGAGAGGGGAGGGGAGGGGAAGGGAAGAGAAGAGGAGAAGAGAAAACAGGAGAGGAGAGAAAAGAGAGGAGAGGAGAGAAACTGATGGAAAATATTCAAGCAGAGAAACAACCTAGAACTTCCTAACGGTGAGAGCAATTAATCAGTGGAACAACCTGCCTGTAGATCAGGGTCCCCAACCCCCCAGTCTGTGGACCGCTACCGGGCCGCAGCATGACAGCAACCGGTCCGCACAAATAAGCAAAGCCCCATCCGTGGGATGCAGGCAGCACACAAAACCACATGCCCTCTGGACTGTGGAAAAACCTCTCTCCACGGAACCGGTCCCTGGTGGCGCCCAAAAGGTTGGGGACCTCTGGGCTAGAAGTTGTGGGTGCTCCATCACGGGAGTTTTTTATGAAGAGCCTGGACAGCTACTTGGCTGGAATAGTCTAGGGCTGGCCTAGGGCACTGATGGCGAAACCTTTAGAGACCGAGTGCCCAAACTGCAACCCAAAACCCACTTATGTATCGTCGTGTGCCAGGTGGGTGTGGTCCATTGGGTGGGTGTGGCACATTGCGTGGGTGTGGCTGCGGTTGTAACGGCAGACTGGGTGGGACTAAAAAGTTCAATCAATCAATTCCAACTTTTTTTTTCCGCAAGAAGTTGAAATGATTGATTGATTGAACCTTTTTTTTGTACACGGCAAAAAAAGAAAGGCAGCTGACTCATATTTATGACGGTTGCAAGGGGGGGTGTCACGTGATCACTTTCCCCAACCTCATGACGAGCAAAGTCATTGGGGGGGGGAGGTCAGATTCACCTCCGGGTTACTTAACTAACCTGGAATTAAGTAGAAACTTCCTAACAGCAGTGAGGACAATTAACCAGTGGAACAGCTTGCCTCCAGAAATCATGGGCGCTCCATCACTGGAGGTTTTTAATAAGAGACTAGACAGTCACTTGTCTGAGATGGTATAGATTCTCCTGCTTAAGCAGGGGGCTGGACTAGAAGACCTCCAGGGTCCCTTCCAGCTCTATTCTATTCTATTCTATTCTATTCTATTCTATTCTATTCTATTCTATTCTATTCTATTCTATTCTATTCTATTCTATATTCCATTCTATTCTATATTCCATCCTATTCCTATTCTATTCTATTCTAATAATAATAAGTTGGAAGGGACTTTGGAGGTCATCTAGTCCAACCCCCTGCTCAGGCAGGAAACCCTATACCATTTCAGGCAAATGGCTGTCCAGTCTCTTCTTAAAAACTTCCAGTGTTGGAGCATTCACAGCTTCTGGAGGCAGGTTGTTCCAATGGTTAATTGTTCTAACTGTCAGGAAGTTTCTCCTTAGTTCCAGGTTGCTTCTCTCCTTGAGTAGTTTCCATCTGTTGATTCTTGTCCTGCTTTCAGATGCTTTGGAGAACAGCTTGACTCCCTCTTCTTTGTGGCAGCCCCTGAGATATTGGAACACTGCTATCATGTCACCCCTCACTCTTCTTTTCGTTAAACTACACATACACAATTCCAGCAACTGTTCCCTATATGTTTTAGCCTCCAGCCCCCTAATCATCTTGGTTGCTCTTCTCTGTACCCTTTCTAGAGTCTCGACATCTTTTTTACATCGTGGTGACCAAAACTGGATGCAGTATTCCAGGTGTGGCCTTACCAAGGCATTGTAAAGTGGTATTAACACTTCACGTGATCTTGATTCTCTCCCTCTGTTAATGCAGCCTAGCACTGTGTTGGCTTTTTTGGCAGCTGCAGCACACTGCTGGCTCATATTGAAGTGATTGTCTACTAGGACTCCGAGATCCCTCTCACAGTTACTACTATTGAGCAAGGTACCACCTATACTATACCTGTGCATTTGATTTTTCCTGCCTAAATGTAGAACCTTACTTTTTTCACCATTGAATTTCATTTTGTTAGATAGCGCCCAGTGTTCGAGTCTGTCCAGATCCTCCTGTATTTTAAGCCTATCTTCTGGAGTATTGGCTATTCCTGCCAGCTTGGTGTCGTCTGCAAATTTGATGAGTTCCCCATCTATCCCCTCGTCCAAATCGTTGATGAAGATGTTGAAGAGCACTGGGCCCAGAACAGAGGCCTGGGGCACCCCACTACACACTTCCTTCCATGGAGATGCGGTTCCATTGAGGACCACACGCTGAGTACGGCCTGTCAGCCAGCTACGAATCCATCTGGTGGTGATGCTGTCTACCCTGCATTTTTCTATCTTATCAAGTAGTAGGTTGTGATCTACTTTATCAAATGCCTTACTGAAGTCCAAGTATTCTTCTTTTTCCTGCTTCTATTCTATTCTATTTTCTCCCTTATTCTATTCTAAATAAAGATTCTATTCTATTCTATTCTATTCTATTCTATTCTATTCTATTCTATTCTATTCTCAATAAAGATTCTATTCTATTCTATTCTATTCTCAATAGATTCTATTCTATTCTCAATAAAGATTCTATTCTATTCTCTAAAGATTGTATTCTATTCTATTCTCAATATTTTTTTCTGTTTTATTCTCAATATTCTATTCTATTCTATTCTATTCTATTCTATTCTATTCTATTCTATTCTATTCTATTCTATTCTATTCTATTCTATTCTATTCTATTCTATTCTATTCTATTCTATTCTACTCTATTCTACTCTATTCTACTCTACTCCTACTCTACTCTATTCTGTGAGTTCTCTATCCCTGGAAGTCTTTAAACAGAGATTGGCTCTACCTTCTTAAACTCTCGATGGGAGAGGAAATTCCTGGATTGATGTATTCCTTCAGAATTCAATTTTAGTGGGATCCTTGGTGCTCTCCGAGCTTGGTGGTTTTCTGGCAGACGTTACCAACTGGGTAACACGAGCAGTGCTACATAACATCACGAGGAAAACCCCTCTCCCTTCTAGCACGGATGGTGTTACCTAGCTGGGTAATGAAACATCTGCAAGAAAACACAACCAAGGTCGCAGAGCACCAAGGACTCCACAAAGAACTATCCCTCCAATTTGGGAAATCCACCGTTCAATCCTGAACTACAAATATTCTTTTCTATTTAGTTTTCAGTGCCGGCTAAAAAGCCGCCACTTCTCCTTCAGCGCCTGCCAAAAAGGGCACGGGAGAGGGGGTGCTCTTTTATGCTCGACAGACAAAAATCATTACAGGTAGTCCTCGACTCACAACTATTCACTTAGTGGCCATTTGAAGTTGGAAAAAATGACTTATGACTGGTCCTCATACTTACGACCATCAACCCCCCCCCCCGGGAAACATGATCAAAATCCAGACACGTGCATTTACTACAGCCGCAGCACCTGAGGCAGTGCGATCGCCATGATTTGCTTGACAACTTTAGTGATTTGCTTAACAACCACGGTGAAAAAAAGACCCTCAAAGTGGGCGCGATGACGCCCTTCACAACCGACAACAGCTTAGTGATGGAAATTCCGGTCCCAATTCTGGTTGTTAAGTCACGGACTTGCCCCGCAAGCTTTGAGATATTGACAAATATTTTTGTAAAAAGCAAAACAATAAAAACCCCACAAAAATACTATACCTGAATTCCCCGAGCAGTGAGGTGGTCAAATAAGGTTTTCCTCATTAATAATCTGCAAACATGGCAAAGGGAACACTGTCATTCCATGTTCAATGTCCAACTGTCCTTTCCCTCCAAAATACAGACCGATAAAAAACAACAACCCTGCAAGCCTACTTCTTCCTCAAAATAGCACTTTCCCCCTCAAAATAGCACTTTAATAGCTTATAAAAGTTAAGACGATGCATTGGGCCACCCCATGGGTGGGTCATGAAAAGAATCAAGATGGCGGCTGTGAGCAAGACCCGGCTCCATTTTGCTGGCAGCAAAACTGCAGCAGCCATTTTGACTTTTGGGACCCCCCCCCAGAGGTGCTTCTGCCCGTTGAAATAACTGTTGTCAGCAGCACAGTGGACACAGATTAACGCAGGATGATGAAGAGCAGACTTTTTAAAAAAATCTAAGATGAATTTTATTGAGTCAGACGTTACGAGGTTTCAGGCAGAGAAAGTCTTGTCCATCGATCAGTTGTTAACAGACCTCGAAGAAACTCGGTTTCCCTTGGCCTATCTTTCGTCATAAACGTGTGTGTGTGTGTGTGTGTTGTGAGCGGGAACAGAGTCTCTGGGTGTGTCACAGGTTGAGCCAAACCCTGATATGACTGCAGCTAAGAGGGAAGAGTGCAACAGCTTGCAAATATGGGCAGTTTGGAAATGTTGGCAGTTTACAACCAGTTTGGCCTAGTGCAGGGGTAGGCAACCTCGGCTCTTTTATGACTCATGGACTTCAACTCCCAGAATTCCTGAGTCAGCTATGCTTACTCAGGAATTCTGGGAGTTGAAGTCCATGAGTCATAAAAGAGCCGAGGTTGCCTACCCCTGGCCTAGTGGCTAAGGCACCAGGATAGAAAGCAGGAGACAGTGAGTTCTAGTCACACTTTAGCATGAAAGCTGGCTGGGTGACTTTGGGCCCATCACCAGGAGACTGTGAGTTCTAGTCCTGCCTCAGGCATGAAAGCCGGCTGGGTGACTTTGGGCCCATCACCAGGAGACTGTGAGTTCTAGTCCTGCCTCAGGCATGAAAGCCGGCTGGGTGACTTTGGGCCAATCACCAGGAGACAGTGAGTTGTAGTCACACCATAGCATGAAAGCCAGCTGGGTGACTTTGGGCCAATCACCAGGAGGCTGTGTGTTCTAGTCACACTACAGCATGAAAGCTGGCTGGGTGACTTTGGGCCAATCCCCAGGAGACGGTGAGTTCTAGTCCTGCCTTAGGCATGAAAGCTGGCTGGGTGACTTTGGGCCAATCCCCAGGAGACGGTGAGTTCTAGTCCTGCCTTAGGCATGAAAGCCAGCTGGGTGACTCTGGGACAGTCTCTTTCTCTCAGCCCACCCCACCCCACACGGTTGTTATTGTGGGGAAAATAGGGTAGGGAAAAAGTCTGTTGGATACGTTCTCCGGCCTGAGGTCTTTGCAGAAATAATGAAGGCAGGATACAACTAAATAAAAATAAAAACAAATACAGGCAGGCAGAAGGATTTATTTTCTGCCCAGAGCGAGCTAACTTAGGAGGAGTCCTGGAATCGTGCAGAGATGCAACAGGCAGCCTCGTTGTGGGTTTGGCCAACCCACAAAAGTAACCAATGAATCTGGGAAGCCTCTAGCACAGGGCCCGTGGCTTAGAAAAGAGACAACGATTACCCAGAAAGACAATGGCAGGCGGGGGGGGGAAGAAGGCTTATCGGGGATGGGAGGAAATGTTGGAGAAGGGAGTGAAGAAAGACAGAATGAAAGAGAGCTGAAGGAAGAAGGGAAACTTACACGTCAATAAGCCATATGGTGAATCGCTGGCTCCTCGTAATCTTCTCCGATTCTTTCTGTCTGAAATTAAAGTAACAGAAGTGGCGCTTACAAGTCCTTCACTTACAACCATTCATTTAGTGACTGTTCAAAGTTACAACAGCACTGGGGGAAAAAAGTGACTTAAGACCGTTTTTCAGACTTACGGCTGTTGCAAACATCCCCATGTGATCAACATTCTGGGGCTTGGCAAGTGGCGTGCATTTACCTTGATTCTAGAAAAACGTTCGGGTGATTTTGGACCAATAAAATAATCGATACAGATAGTCCTCCACTTACGACCACAATTGAGCCCAAAATTGATGTTGTTAAGTGAGACACTTATTCAGTGAATTTTGCCCCCATTTAAAGATCTTTCTTGCCAGAGTTGTTAAGGGAATCACACCAGTTGTTAAATTAGGAACACGGCTGCTAAGTGAATCCGGCTTCCCCCATTGACTTTGCTTGTCGGAAGGTCGCAAGTGCGGGTCACGTAATCCGGGACGCTGCAACCGTCGTAATTATGGATCCGCCAAGGGTCTTAAATGTTGATCACGCGACCGTGGGGGATGCCGTGGACGGTCCCAAGTGTGAAAAACGGTCATCCGTCACTCTTTTCAGTGCTGTGGAAAGTTTGAACGGTCGCTAAGTGAACCATTGTAAGCCGAGGACTACCTGTACATCCATGATACAAGACTCGCTCATTGCCAAAGCTGAACAGCCACTTACTTGAGGATGATGGAAGGCATGGGGATCTCCAAAAAGTCCTCCGTGATGGGAAAGAAAGGAAGAAGGCCGGTGTAGAAGAGACCAAGGAGAAGAAGAACACGGCGCAAGCAGAAAAGGATGGGGATGTGACTGTTCTGAAGGGAGAAAAACCCAGGTACATGGCAAGAAGTTTAATTCATGACAGGCTTCCACCGTGTTATTGCACAGACCTTTCATTTTAGGGAGTGTCGCTCAAAAATTCATCTGAGAATAACAGTATAAGAGAGTTGGAAGGGACCTTGGAGATCTTCTAGTCCAGCCCCCTGCTCAGGAAGGAAATCCTATACCGGGGTGGGGGGGGCTTTTCAAACCTGACCCTTTTATGACTTCTGGATTTCAACTTCCAGAATTCCTCAGCCAGACATGCTGGCTGAGGAATTCTGGGAGTTGAAGTCCACAAGCTGGTCTTCCAACTCGGCCTTTTATGACTTGTGGACTTCAACTGCCAGAATTCCTCAGCCAGGCACGCTGGCTGAGGAATTCTGGGAGTTGAAGTCCACAAGTCATAAAAGGGCCAAGTTTGAAGACCCCTGCCCTATACCATTTCAAATAAATGATTGTCCAATCTCTTCTTAAAAACCTCCAGTGATGGAGCACCCACAACTTCCGGAGGCAGGTTGTTCCACTGGTTAATTGTTCTAAAACTGTCAGAAGATTTCTCCTGGTTCTCTCTTTGATTGGTTTCCATCCGTTGCTTCTTGTCCTGCCCTCAGGTGCTTTGGAGAATAGCAGTTCATGTGGTGGGCTGTTCTGCTGGCTAATGGCTTGAACAATCGGGATGCTCTTCTTGTTGCCCAGCCTAAAACTCCTTCCTTTCTGTTTGAACCCACCAGTTCTGATTCTCTCCCTGTTTGCTTGAGGTCAGAGGCCATTTTGTTCTTTCTCTTCCAACAACCAAGGCCGAGTTGTGTGTGAGGTTGTTCTATTTTGTTTACTCCACTGAAGCCATAGTAAACGGAAACCTGTTCTCGTCCCTGTACCTAATCCACCCACTGAATTAGGAAATTTCTCCTCAGTTCTAGGTTGCTTCTCTCCTTGGTTAGTTTCCACCCGTTGCTTCTTGTCCTGCCTTCAGGTGCATTGGAGAATAGCTTGACTCCCTCTTCTTTGGGGCAGCCCCTGGGATATTGGAAGACTATCATGTCACCCACTAGTCCAGGGGTAGGCAACCTTGGCTCTTTTATGACTCGTGGACTTCAACTCCCAGAATTCCTGAGCCAGCATGGCTCAGCTTGGAAACCTCTCCCTTTCCCCTCAGCATGACTGGCTCAGGAATTCTGGGAGTTGAAGTCCATGAGTCATAAAACAGCCCAAGTTGCCTACCCCTGGCCTAGGCCTAGGCCTCTTTATGACTTGTGGGCTTCAACTCCCAGAATTCCTGAGCCAGCACGGCTCAGCTTGGAAACCTCTCCCTTTCTCCTCAGCATGGCTGGCTCAGGAATTCTGGGAGTTGAAGCCCACAAGTCATAAAGCGGCCTAGGTCTAGGCCAGGGGTAGGCAACCCTTTGCCCTTTTATGACTCGTGGACCAACTCCCAGAATTCCTGAGCCAGCCATGCTGAGGAGAAAGGGAGAGGTTTCCAAGCTGAGACGTGCTGGCTCAGGAATTCTGGGAGTTGAAGTCCATGAGTCATAAAACAGCCCAAGTTGCCTACCCCTGGCCTAGGCCTAGGCCTCTTTATGACTTGTGGGCTTCAACTCCCAGAATTCCTGAGCCAGCACGGCTCAGCTTGGAAACCTCTCCCTTTCTTCTCAGCATGGCTGGCTCAGGAATTCTGGGAGTTGAAGCCCACAAGTCATAAAGCGGCCTAGGTCTAGGCCAGGGGTAGGCAACCCTTTGCCCTTTTATGACTCGTGGACCAACTCCCAGAATTCCTGAGCCACCATGGCTCAGCATGGAAACCTGTCCCTTTCCCCTCAGACTGGCTGGCTCAGGAATTCTGGGAGTTGAAGTCCACGAGTCATAGAAGAGCCCAGGTTGCCTACCCCTGCCCTAGTCCTTCTTTTCATTAAACTAATGAAGATACGAACCACCCACACAAATGTTTCACACATGGACATGGAAATTTAATCTGAGGCCTCCACAGGAACCACCTATACAAATGTACAGAAATGTACACAGGCAGTTCACTCAGCAAACTGTTCAAAGGCAGGACCTACATTAAAAGAAAAGGGAGGGTAAAACCAACCGGGGTATAATTGCATTTACCTCTTTTTGACACTTTTCCACAACCTCATGGCTGACGCTGCCCCAAACCGTCAGATGTTCTCGTTTATAAGAGCGAACCAATTCGGAAACCTAAGATCGATAGAAATTAAAACAACAACAAAAAAATCTGATCTATCAGTTTGAGTGGGGTCCTCCATTACTTGCTGAACTATCAATCTCCAGAGGTCTATGGAGATTCTGAAGTCACCCAGGTCATGGACTTTGTGTTTCTTTGTTTGAAGACATTTCGCTTCTCCTCCAAGGAGCTTCTTCAGCTCTGACTGGATGGTGGAGAAATGGAAGGATTTATACTCCTTGCAGACAGCTGGTCATTTGCCGTCTTCTTTTAGACAGCCGTTGAGGCTGCTTGGAGGTTTGTCTGTGATATAGCAGAACAAACCCATCAGGACAAGATTCAGCAGTCCATCTGCATTTAAAAGACAAAGACCGCACTTTCGAAGACAGCAAAGTCCCCATTCTGGACAGAGAGGACTGCTGGCTTGAAAGAGGGGGCAAAGAGGCCATCTGTGTCAAAACTGAACAGCCATCTGTCAACAGAGGGGGAGGGATACACATCATCTATCTCCAGTCTACCACACAGTCCTTTCAGCGATTTCAAGAAGGCTCCACACCCATTTGCACCACTCAGGTGACCCTGAGGACACAAGACAAGCCTCCAAGTGGCCTCAAGGACTCTCTAAAACGATGCAAATGACCAGCTGTCTGCAAGGAGTATAAATCCTCCCATTCCCCACCATCCAGTCAGAGTTGAAGAAACTTCTTGGATGAGAAGCGAAACATCTACAAGGAAAAACAAGGAAGTCCAGTTGCCTCCTGGAAAAGCACCTTCGGGACATATCAATCCAAAGTTCAAGGATGAAAAATAGTAATTAGAAGTGTTTTCAGGAGATGGGTTATAAGGAGCACACTGGTTGCATGGCTGAAATAAAAAAAAAACACAAAACCATCAAGTACAGCTAGTCCTCGACTTACGACCACAATGGAGCCCAAAATTTCTGTCGTTAAGCAAGACATGTTATGTGAGTTTTACCCTTTAACAACCTTTCTTGCCACACTTGTTAAGTGAATCACTGCAGTTGTTAAGTTAGTAACGTGGTCGTTAAGTGAATCCGGCTTCCACACTGACTTTCCTTGTCAGAAGGTCGCCAAATGGGATCACAAGCCCCCAGGATGCTGCAACCATCATAAATATGAATCAGTTGCAAAGCATCTGAATTTTGTTCATGTGACCATGGGGATGCTACAACGGTCGTTAAGTGTGAAAAATGGTCCTAAGTCACTTTTCTTCAGTGCCGCTATAACTTTGAATGGTCACTAAACGAACTGTTGCAATTCGAGAACTATCTGTAACAGAGTTGGAAGGGACCTTGGAGGTCTTCTAGTCCAACCCCCCGTTCAAGTCTGTTTACCACAGTTGATAAGTTAGTAACCCCGGTTGTGAAGTGAATCTGGCTTCTTCCCCCTCGACTTTGTTTGTCAGAAGGTCGCAAAAGGGGGAATCACGTGACCTTGGGACACACCAACCGTCATAAATATGAAACCCATTACCAAGCATTTGAACTTTGATCGCGTGGTTATGGGGATGCTGCCAACGTCCTAACTGTGAAAATGGTCATGTCAGTTTTTTTTAGTGCCGTTGTAACTTTGAACGGTCACTAAATAGACCATTGTAAGTCAAGGACTACATATAATTTCACAAGGGGCTGCATTACACTGGGTCTGGAACCACGGTGTTGACCCCTGCTCCACTGATGAGCAATAAATCCACAGGGCAGTAGAAAATTAAAATATTATCATTCTGAGATCAAACTCAATTTACATCCAATGATTCAGTGAAGGTTGAAAATGAACACAGCACTGAAAAGAGTAACTTATGACCGTTTTTCACACTTACAACCGTTGCAGCATTCCCCATGGTCATGGGATCAAAATTCAAATGTTTGGCAACCGGTTCATATTTACGGTGGTCGCTATGTCCTGCGGTCATGTGGACAGATTCATTTGGTCATGTGGACAGATTCATTTAACAACAGTGTTCCTGCAGTGATTCACTTAACAACTGTGGCAAAAAAGGTCGTAAAATGGGGCAAAACTCACTTCCCAGCTGTCTTGCTTAGCAACAGAAATTTTGGGTCCCATTGTCGTCATAACTCAAGGACTACCTGTACTGTATTCCATAGACCAGGGGTCTACAAACTTGGCCCTTTTATGACTTGTGGACTTCAGCTCCCAGAATTCCTCAGCCAAGCACGCTGGCTGAGGAATTCTGGGAGTTGAAGTCCACAAGTCATAAAACGGCCAGGTTTGAAGACCCAACTGAGTGCTGAATTCTGCCAGGCATGAAGAATCAGGACCACACATTAAGTTCCAGCAAATCTGATTTATTGCTCGTGCCTTTACACAAGAATCCAGTCAACTAATGGTCAGCACCAAATTGGTGCTAAAGAGTCAACAGACTTCAAGAGGCATTAGACTCAGAATGTGTGAACGCAATGATTCTAGGCTGATTCCTCTCTTGACTCCACCCCCAGTCTCTTTGTGTCCTATATTCCCAACTTTGTCCACTTCTTTCTATTAAGGATGCCTTTAGACCAGTACGTTTCTCAACTTTAAGATGTGTGGACCTTCAACATCCAGCTTGGCTGGCTGAGGAAATCTGGGAGTTGAAGTCCACCTTAAAGCCTGCTGTCTGGCGAATTCTGGGAATTGAAGTCCATCCCCCTTAAAGCCTGCTGGCTGAGGATTTCTGGGAGTTGAAGTCCACTCATCTTAGAATAGAGGTGGAAGGGACCTTGGAGGTCTTCTAGTCCCTCCTCCCCCCCACTCAAGCAGGAGAACCCATCTCCGACAAGTGACTGTCTAGCTCACAGGTCTGCAACCCGCGGCTCCGGAGCCTCATGCGGCTCTTTCAGCCGTCTCCTGCGGCTCCCAGTCCTCTGCCATGTGCAGTCCCAAAAAAAAAAGTGGGACTAAAAAAGTTCAACCAATCAATTCAAATATGCAGGGTAGGTGCATATCTCGCCTTGGCTCCACTCTTCAAACCCTGTTCTGTGCATGCGCGCATGTACGTGCATGTGCACACATTTTTTGCGGCTCCCAGTTTTTCCTTTTGTGAGGGAACCGGTTCCGAGTGGCTCTTTCACTGTTTCAGGTTGCTGACCCCTGGTCTAGCCTCTTCTTAAAAATCTCCAATGATGGAGCGCCCACAATTTCTGGAGGCAAGCTGTTCCACTGGTTAATTGTTCCTCAAGCATTCTGCCTGGGGAATTCTGGGAGTTGAAGTCCACTTATCTTAAGCTTGGGAAACACCCGTTTAGACTACAGCCATGAGGATAATGCCTTCCCCACTTCTCCTGCCTGACCACCCTTGAGGAACCTGGCCACTTGTTGTCCTCCCTTAAGCCATCATTGGCCCAACGACAAGCGAGGAGAACCGGAAGGAGGAATGAGACTTGCCTTTTTAATCAGCTGGTCATTGTTCACTTTGATGTCGATGTTGATTGGCGTGTGGGGAAAGGCCTCAAACACCTCTTGAAGGAGAGGGATGCGTTTGTCTTCACCTTCACACGGGCATTCTGAGGTAACACAAGCAGAATGTGGTGGCTGCTGAGGATATGGGGAACTTATTGACAGTTCAAAGCTCACCGGCTCAAGGTTGACATAGCCTTCCGTCCTTCCAAGGTCGATAAAATGAGGAGCCAGATTGTTGGGGGCAAACATTCTGACTCTGTAAACCGCTTAGAGAGGGCTGTAAAGCACCGTGAAGCGGTATATAAGTCTAAGTGCTATTGCTTCCTTCCTTCCTTCCCCTCCCTCCCTCCCTTTTCTCCTTCCTTCCTTCCTTCCTTCCTTCCTTCCTTCCTTCCTTCCTTCCTTCCTTCCTTCCTTGTCATGGTGGCACAGTGTTAAAATGCAGTATTGCAGGCAAACTCTGCCCACCTTGAGGAGTTCACTTCTGCCTGGCTCAAGGTCGACTCAGCCTTCCGTGGTTGGTAAAATGAGGACCTAGATGGTTTGGGGGCCATACACTGATCCTGTAAACTGCTTAGAGAGGATTGTAAAGCACTGTAAAGCGGTATATAAGTCTAAATGCTATTGCTATGGGCAGCTGCCCTGGGCTGGTTGGCACTCTCAAAAGACAGATGACGGTGCAAACACTTCTCGTTTAGGTCTGTCTCCAAGAGCTGGTCCCATCTCAATGTCTTCCAGGAGAAAGACCCTGCGACATTCTCACATCCAGAACATTCTCGCTGTATTGCTGGAAAGTTAAAACATCCATCATGGCAGCTATTCAATGAATCTGCCACGGTTGGATTCACGCAAGGCTGAGCTGATACGTAAACCCTACCAGTTAAAAAAGAGGAAAATGGAGGAATCCTAGCATACGAATGATCCTGGATTTTTTTTTTTTAGAGCAGGGGTTCTCAACGTTGGCAACTTTTGAAGATGGGTGGACTTCAAAGTCCCAGAATTCCCCAGCCAAAAATGCTTTTAAGATGGGTGGACTTCAATTCCCAGAATTCCCTGGCTACCAATGCTTCAGGGCCTGCCGGCTGGGGAATTCTGGGAGTTGAGGTCCACACACTGTCTAATTGCCAAGATTGGGAAAACACCATTTTAGAGGAAACGTAGGACTACCACTGAAGCAGTAGGCGTGAGCTTAAATGGACTCCAGAAGATGGTAGAGGACAGGAGGAACGTTGTCCATAGGGTCGCGATGGGTCGGACACGACTTCGCAGCTAACAACAACAGGACTACCACAGACAAATGTAAATAGGATTAACTTGAGAAAGATTAAAATGGAGTCAAAATGCAGGTATAGCCCTTGTGACCACAATCGAGCACCAAATTCCTGTTGCTACACGAGGCAGTTGTTAAAAAGACTTGCGCCTCCATTTTGCGACCTTTCTGGCCACAGCTGTCAAGCAGATCACTGCAGTTGCTAAATGAATTGTGGGATCGTTAAGGGGAACCTGGCTTCCCCTGTTAACTTTTGCTTGTCAGAAACCAGCAGAGAGGATTATTATTATTATTATTATTATTATTAATAATAATAATAATAATAATAATAATAATAATAATAATAATAATAATAAAGTTGGAAGGGACTTTGGAGGTCATCTAGTCCAACAATAATAATAATAATAATAATAATAATAATAATAATAAAGTTGGAAGGGACTTTGGAGGTCATCTAGTCCAACCCCCTGCTCAGGCAGGAAACCTTATACCATTTCAGGCAAATGGCTGTCCAGTCTCTTCTTAAAATCTTCCAGTGTTGGAGCATTCACCACCTCTGGAGGCAGGTTGTTCCACTGGTTAATTGTTCTAACTGTCAGGAAGTTTCTCCTTAGTTCTAGGTTGCTTCTCTCCTTGACTAGTTTCCATCCGTTGCTTCTTGTCCTGCCTACAGGCACTTTGGAGAATAGCTTGACTCCCTCTTCTTTGGGGCAGCCCCTGAGATATTGGAACACTGCTATCATGTCACCCCTCACCCTTCTCTTCATTAAACTACACATACCCAATTCCAGCAACCGTTCCCTATATGTTTTAGCCTCCAGCCCCCTAATCATCTTTGTTGCTCTTCTCTGTACCCTTTCTAGAGTCTCGACATCTTTTTTTACATTGTGGTGACCAAAACTGGATGCAGTATTCCATGGTACCTGAAGGTTGTCTGAAGGTTGAATCCTTGGAGCTGGACTACCGTATTTTCCGGCGTATAAGACGACCCGGCGTATAAGACGACCCCCTACTTTTAAGAAGATTTTGAAGGTTTTGTCTTATACGCCGGAAAATACTTACATGCCCTGCCCGTCGCAGAGGAGGCGAAGGCCCGACTGGCCCCGCCTGCCCTCCCGCTGCTCCCGCGCTTCTGCCAGCCCCCGAGGCGCAGCGTTTCCCAGGCGGCAGGCAGCGCCGGAGGGCAGCCGCCACCCCGCCACGGCCGGCGCCCTTTCTGCTTCCCCCCCCCAAGCCTTGAACTTCTCCCATTGGGCGCAGGGCGGGGCAGCTCCGCCCGCAGCCTCTTTTTTAGAACTCGTGCACTTCCCTCTCACTGTTGGCCGAGGCGTGCTCGGCCCGGGCTCCCGGTCCCTCTTCCCGGCCGGCTTCCCGCCCTGCCCCTCATGGAGCTGGACTGGGCGTGCAGCCTCTCGGTGTGGCTGCTTTTCTTGGGCGCAAATTCGTGTTGGCGCGGCTGAAGACGCGTGCTTGCAAAGATATAGCGCCGTGGCCTTTTCCCACGCAAAAAGAAGCCAGGGCACGCCCGGCAACTTAAGAGGCGCTTGGACGAGGAGTTTAGAAAGGGGGAAGAGAGGGCGTGCGCGTGTGCACCCTGCTGCCTATTTTTGCAGCCTCGTTTCAAAATGGGGGTGGGGGAGAAATAGGATGGGCTCGACGGTGCGCTGATTGCAAGCCGCCCTCGAAGGATGCGCATCCCAAGAAGAACCGACTGCAACAGCAAGGGCGTGCGTAGACACACGAGCGAGCACCGGCACGTTGGCAGAGCGATCTGCGCGGCCACTGTGCGCGGCCACAGTGCGGCCACTGCACGGCCACAGTGCGATCTGCGCGGCCACTGCGCGGCCACCTGTTACCTTCGGGTTTGTGGCTGCTTTTCCTGGGCAGCCTGGCGGTGCGGCTCCTGCGCTCAGACCTGTTGCTGAGCCGGCGGCTGCTGCTGCGCGTGGGGCTGCTGGCCGTTTTGCCGCTGCCCCTCAGCGCTGCGCTCACAGCGGCTGCCTGCTGCCTGCTGGCTCTGCTTCTCCCGTCCTCGGCGGCTCTCACTCCTAGTTGCAGCGCATTGGAGTAAGCGCCGGCAGAGGCTGCTCTTTGGTCACCCGCCGGGAAACTTGCCAAACCGGGAGAGCGACTGCCGCGCCCACGCCCCGCCTGGGACGCCGCGCCTGCCTGCCTCTTAAAGTGCCCATCCTGCATCCCTCTGGCCAAGGCAAAGGCGGCTGATGAGGACACCGACCTCGCTCCACGGGCGGCGGGAAGAGCTGCCACGTCTGGGGACTCCTCCTCCTCCTCCCCCCCTCCCGCCGCCCTCTCACCTCACGAAACGGCCTCTTAGTCCGGCGCGCAGCTCCGATCTCGTCTCCGACAGCACCGCCCGGCGGAAGCGCATCCCCGCGGGGGGGAGAGTGGTGCTGGTGACAGGTGAGTCCGGCGGGCGCGAGGCCCTCCCCTCGGGCCAAGAGCCAACGGGCAGCGCCGCCTTTGCGTGGGGAGAGCTGCCCGACGCTCCCGCCCAGCCGTGTCCCGGAGCCGCGCCAGAGTTAGCTCAGTTGCGCGGGGCGGCCCGGCTCTGCAAGAACAGGGACGCTCGACTGATTTGTTTTTTTTCCGGCGTATAAGACGACCCGGCATATAAGACGACCCCCCAACTTTTGAGAAGATTTTCAAGGGTTAAAAAGTCGTCTTATACGCCGGAAAATATGGTAATTTTGGTCATTGGTTTGAAAAACGAGTGATGAGTGAGAATCTTCATCGACATTTC